>NC_143585.1:86740529-87040814 GCF_048544385.1 Mastigoproctus giganteus
AATATTGATGATGGTATATCAAGCTTAATGTCCAAGTTTGCAGACGATACAAAGGTTGGCAGGGTTGTTAAGGACACTACTGATGCTATGCTGCTGCAACAGGATCTGGAAAGGTTGAGCAGTTGGGCTGAGGTGGCAAATGAAGTTTAACATTGACAAAGGTAAAGTACTACATATGGGAAACAGCAATCCCCAGAGCAATGTATCAACTCTGTGGTACTACATTTACAGTGGTAGAGAATGAAAAGGACCTGGGGGTAATAGTGCAGGCAGATATGAACTTCTCTGATCAGTGCAGACAGGCTGCAAGAGTAGCTCATGGTGTCTTATCAATGATATACAGGAATTTTTCTAACAGAGAAAAGGAGGTGATTATTCCCTTGTATAAGGCAATGGTCAGGCCACACCTTGAGTACTGTATACAGGTCTGGAGGCCTCATTTCAAGAAGGATGGCGAACTGCTGAAACGAGTACAGAGAAGGGCAACAAGATTAGTGAATGGAACAAAGGATTGCTCTTAAGAAGAAAGGCTTAAGTTTTGCAAATTACAGTGTCTGGAGACTAGGCACCGTGAGGTGATCTGATAGAGGTGTATAAAGCCTTGAATGGTTTGAGCATGCTCAATGCTGATGGGATTCTTCCTCTTGCTCAGAATAATCACCTGAGAGGGCATAAATTCAAATTGAGAAAAGACAGGTGTAGATAGATGTGCGGAAATTAATTTGCCTTTAGCCAGCGGATAGTTGGTTTGTGGAACAGACTTCCATTCCTTGTTGTGGAAGTTGATAGCCTAAATTAATTTAAGGCTCAGCTGGACAGGTATTTCGAACGAACAGAGGGGTGAAGTGGAATTTTTTTTTTTTTTTTTTATTTTGGCTGATGCTGCATAAGCTTGCTTTCTTGCATCATATGCCTCTACTAATGCTAATGCTAATATCACTAGTCTAGGGCAACATGTAGGAAATTAGATAATATATGAGTTCTTTGCAAACATCAGGATGCAGGACTGATATAAGTAAGAAGGTTTAATTAAAGACACTTTACCACATGAAATATTTAATTAAGTTTACTTTTATAAAAAGGACAAATTGATACAATAAGACCCAAAGAGTCCCAATAACTAAAAAAAATTAGCCTGAACATGCACTCCGCCACTCCTCCTGGATTTTGGCAAATTAATATTCTGGGATCAAATAACCTTGCCAGTTTCAAAAGCCCTTTAAAGTTCCAAATTTATATCAAAATGCTTGTTAAATGCAAATCTTTTTCCATTATTATAACAGTACAGAGAGAGAGAGAGAGAGAGAGAGAGCATTTTATTCAGACAGTTTAGGTTTAGTAATATTAATTGTAATACTAATAGATGGAAATTGGCTGAATAAGAATTCTTTGCCCTTACTCTTATGATATGGTTGTGGGATTGATGTGTGGAAGTTTGCCTTTGGCCGGCGGGTGGTTGGTTGATTGATTGATTGATTGATTGATGGAGTGGGCTTCCATCTGTCGTTGTGGGGGGTTGATAGCTTGAATGGATTCATGGCGGAACTTGACAGGCATTTGAGGCAGGTGGATGGATGAAATAAGGGTTTTTTTTTTTTTTTTTTGGCTGGCGCTATATAGGCTTGCTTTCTTGCATCACGTGCCTTTGCTAATGCAAATGCTCCCTCAGGGTAACTCGGGAACTTGATGTTTTTTTTTGGCTGGTGCAGCATAAGCCTCAGGCTTCCTTGCACCACATGGCTAATAATAATAACATGAAGAGCTGTTTGAAACTGTCCTATTTCCATGTTTCTTTGTCTTATCATATGTAAAATGCACTTCATGAAAATCAGTAATCAGTTCTCATTCCTTCAGATTTTACTTTGGAAGACTTAAAGTTTGTGTATTTCTGTAAAGCTTAACTTTAGATGACTGGATTTCTTTAGTTTCGCATCCCCACATAGGATCTTGATGCTTCTTAACTTTACTGTATTCTTACAAATTCTTATTCAAGAATACAGTATTGTATTCTTAAAAATAAGAATACAATACTGCATTCTTACTTTTAAGCACTGTTGCAATCTTTTATTATAAACTGGAAGAGACGTTTGGTTGAATTCCACAAAATTTTTAAATTTATATAATTATCAAATACATTTCAGCATAAACAAGCACCATATGAAAAACAATTATGTAATCATACATATGAAAACTGTTTAAATTACCTGGGAGGAAAGTCTATGTCAAATTCAAATAACCGATCCTGAAACACTTGAAGCTCTTTGTCATATTCCTGTAACTATAATAATGCTTAAAATAAGATTATTAATGCATTTAAAATATAAAAATGTTGAAAAATTAAATGATTAAAATTCATAAAAATTTGAAAGCCTGTTCATTTAAATTAATAACTAAATTTAAAATGGGTGGCATAATCTAATCTATTTGAAAAGTTATTAAAGCATTTAATTTGAATTTTTTTCTGAGGTTTGCCAATGATGATCAGATTATCCAACTTTTTTTTACAGTTGAATGCCCTCCTAGATGCCAACAACAGGTAAGCAGTAGGTAACTGTAAAATGTTTCAGATACTCTTCCAGCAAACAGATGTAGGAAATGAACATGCACATCTCCAGTGTCAGTGAGAATGAGCACACTGAAGTAGAAAACTTGGTTACCTTTTGCTATCTGGATCACCTTAGACTTCTTGATAAATGATCAAACTGCTGATATATTAAAAAATTTATTTGCAGGTTGTTACTCTATTATCCATACCATCCCCACTTTAAAACAGATTTGAAACTCCCTTCCTACCAAGCAGTAATTATAAATGAACTGATAATACAATAGTTGTCAAAAAATTAGGCTATATATATATAAATATAACATGTAACAGTAATATTACTAAGGAAGTATTGGGGGGGGGGGGGTCAGAGAACTGTTAGCCAGAAAGGATAAACACAGGCTAACAGTAGCCACAAGCTTATTACCAAAGAATTGGTAATTCTTTGGTAATAAGAAAAATCAACGCCCAAACATCATCATGTTTCCCCTCTGTTGTGTTGGAAATGCAAGACAATGGATTAATGTTTGATGAAAATCCCTTGCATTTGGTGTACCAGTGGCATGGTCTGAACCCATAGACCATACATCTAATAACTATTTTTCCATCTGCAATATTATACAATATTCTAAATGACATAGGAACAGTAAGAGAGATATTTTTAATTTACCAGTTAGTCACATCCTCAGATTTGTAGTACAGATAATACAGCATATTTGTGGAGCAAAGGTTTGTCCTGATCATTAGTCTTGCAACCCAAATATAAAGAATATGCACATTTAGTACTACTGTAGATTTCTTCCTCTGAGTTTTTGCTGTAAACTGCCCACACATGTAGCAGAAATTGTCAGACCCTTCCTTTGCTTCTGCTTAAATATTTTAATAATATACAAGAAACAAGCAATACGCAATAGATAGGAGGAAAACGATACATATAAATAATCTTTACTGCTTACTAGAGAAAACGGTAAAGCAACTGGGACTCATCACAGCATGTAAAGCTATGGGTCTTACAGTTGGAGAGTTATAAAATTTAACACTTAACTTTAAATTCTGATACAATTTTTATTATTGGCACAGGCATATACACGCAAATGGATACTTTTGCTAGTCAGAACAGTCCACAGGGATCACACCACAGACACACAAGGATCTTTACCATGATGACATGAGGTCTGGTGGGGTTTATGACTAGTGTGTAGTAATGTCCAGAATGAAGGGTAATTGTTCTGTTATTGTGTGCCTGCACCTAATATCTGATGCATGTTTATTCATGTTGATCCCCTAAACTTCATTAATATTGACCATGTAAAACTGGAGCACTGGGAGGACTTGTACTGGAAGAACTGGTCACAAAATTTCAATTTGTGTATCCTTGGAAGCAGCGTAAGGGTTGCTTTTAGTCCACGATGGGTGCAGATATCCCAGAAGTAAGGGGAAGAGATTACACTTGTTAACAGCTTCATTTCCATTGTGATCCTCATACAAATAATGGTTCTTGGCAGTCTGAGTAGTGGCCATTTGAATGGCCCACATTTATGGAGGTTGATAATGTTTGTACATTGTATATTTCAGGTACTGTTCTGAATAAATTTTTTTCTTTAGTGTCAGGACAGAAGATACCCAAATTTCAGCTGCAAACAGCACAAAGAAGTAGATAAAGTCTGAATATACTTCTTTATGGTTTGAAAGTCATTAACATAAAGCGTAAAGAAGATGCTGTTTGACATGCCATCTGAGTCTTCTCATTCAAATGACTACCAAGTCCCTGTCTTTGCTTTCAACTGGGATAGGGTCATAGGGTAGAATCTTGAATAGATTTATTTGGGTTCAGCCTCAGCCTAAAGTTATTCAGGTAGTCTGTGAGTTGCCCAATCTTATTATTAATGATACATGTTCATCACTTCAGGGTTGGCTTCAGGTGGAATAGGAGTAAGTAGTTTTATGTCATTTGCATACACAGTGCGGCAATTGGAAAACAGAGACTGGTGGTAGTAAAAAATAATGATCCATGTATGTGTAATACTAACCTTGGTTATTCAAAGTAACTTCCTCCTGCATCCACACACTGCATGCAACGATCACGAAGCAACTGGAATGAATGGTGTAAAAAGGCCTTGACTGGTATACTGTTCAATGTTCTTGTCACAGCTCTTTGAATGGTGTTGACATCATAAAAATAAGCCTTTCAGTGGTGCCTTGAGTTTCGGAAACAAAAAGAAGTTGCACAGGGCTAAGTCTGATGAATACAGTTGATGTGACAGTATGCAGACTTTTCTGCTAGACAAAAGCTCCCAAACAATGAGATCCTTGTGGCTTGGTGTGTTGTTGTGCAAGAGGAATCAACTGCTGTCTTTTAACTATGAGGCTACACACAATGGGTTCTCTGTTTCAAAACATCCAGATAGTAGGCAGCAGTAACACTTTGGCCAGTGAGCGCAAACTCTTTGTTGCACAATTCCCTTGTAGAAAGTTGTAAGCATGGTTTGGTTTTTGACTTTGTGTGATGAATTTTTTTTGGTTTTGGGAGAGTTTGCCAGCTTCCACTGAGAACATTATGTCTCATCACCCATAATGATTGAATTCAGGAAGTTTGGTTTGCTTTCAGCAGTCTCAATGAGTTCTCTGCTGTGTTCAATTCATGATTCTTGTTGACAGTCTGTTAAAGAATGTGGAACAAACTGCACACAGATCTTTGTTTTCTTCAAATCAGGGGTTATTATTTGTCAAATGGTTTCCTTATTAATGCACAGATCTGAAATCATTTGGAGAATGCCCATAGGTCATTGGTAATATGCCCATAGGTCAATTGGAAAAACATTTATGCCACTTGAACATACATGCACAAGACAGACAATTCTCTCCAATACACTTGCTTCATCATTTGAAACGTTTTTGTGCCACCTTTGTCCAGTTGAACACAAAGCTTGATGTTTGCTCTTTGTTCCACTGTCCCTCCACAACACAGAGATGTGCAGTTCAGCTCACACTACATTTGGAAATGATGGCAATTTTCCGCTGACCTTGACTGCGGTGCTCGAGGAACAATCACTCTTTCATTTCATGTTTACTTCTAGTGGATGGCAGTACCAACACTTGTCTCATAACATCAGTCTTATTTTCCAATTGCTGCGCTGTGTACAACAGTATATCTCGTCAGCCCAAGATAAACAGCATCGGCTTTGCAGTAAATAATAGCCCTGACAACACAAACCTCCTTTTGGTGTGGTACTCCAGAATTTATTCTTCTGGTGTAGGTTTTGTTGTCATACTGAAGAAATACAACTCTGTCAGTAAACAGCAATATTAAAAAGCCTAGCACATTACTCTTGATATGGAAATATCACTTAAGGAGGACTAGGAGAGCATTTATATTTATGCTGTCAAATGCTGCTCTGAGGTCTAGATACAGTACCACTACTTCTTGTTTTCTGTTTAGGGTTTTAAGGGTGCTACTTGTCATGATTAGTAGGTTTGTCACAGTGAAGCATTTAGGGATTGCATAGTGACATTGTGGTGGTTGAGATGGCAAGAGGTGTTTTGTTAGTACTGGTAGGATAGCTTTTAAAAGGGTTGATGCTGATAAGACAGGCCTGTGTTGCTTAAGGCATGGTTGGGTTACTGGTCTTCGGTGTGAGTTTAATGGAATAATTATTCCATGTCTCAAAAAAGGTTTGCACTGAATATTCTACTGGACCCAAATGGGCTGAGGCATTTAATAATGAAGAGTGAAATGCCATCAACCCCACTTGAGGCATTTGTGAGCAATTGACTGCATCAACTATTGCTATCTGCTAATATGGATTGCAGCTCCAGGAACTGTTCTTCATTTATTTACTGTTATATCTCCACCTAATGATTGGAGTAGATTCGATGGGTATTGGATGACAAAAATCAAACCTACCATATTTCCCCATGTATAAGACACACCTTAATTTTGGGGCCCGAAATTTGAAAAAAAAAAAAAAAAAAATGAATTACAGAAAGTTATTGAACTCAAGTTTTATTCATCATAAAATTCATACAACTCCTCATAACTTGAATTCAGCACTGTACGAAAATCTTTTCTGAGCCATTTCTGGGCAGAACATGGCAAAATGTAACCAAATATACCGGTAACAAGTACGAAACAATGAGCGCAAAGACAACAAGCGCAAAAAAGCGGGAAATGCGAGTAAAAAAAATCTACAACCACTGTATAAGATGCACTCAGATTTTTGACCCCAAATTTTTCGAAAAAAGATGCGTCTTATACATGGGGAAATACGGTATGTTGGGATTGAAACTTCCAAGTTGGTTTTCATGCTGTCCCCTGTAAAAAGACCACAGTAAAAAGTGTCCCCTCTTTTTACTGTGGCATTGATGTAGTTTTTAATTGCAGCTGATTTAAGCCTATTAAACTGGACCCATACCAATGATTAGGCAATCCAATCCTCTGTACGGAGGATTGGATTGCTTATGGAGAACTTGCTTGCAGCTGAAGCTGGAGTGGAGGTCTCAAGTCCACTTTGTTTTTCAGCAGCCGATGATGCTATGATGTTTAGCCATCTGGTTAAAATGTCAACTGTTAGATCAACCTGGCACTGCTCAAGTACATTCCATAGTATACTTCTTGCTGCAATTAAACATTTCTTGATATCCAGGAACTTTGGCATGATTACTGTTGTGGTTTTTCTAAGGTTTGACATGTTGAAGTCAGGGTACACAAAAAAATCAGCTCATGGTAAGATGTGAATGCTGTTTCCAGTTTTCTGTGAAACAAGCAGTGGGTTGATGTCAGGTTTCAAGTCTAACTTATTTTATTCTTGGGTTGGCTGTTTGTTTTTGCATGCTATTGTACAATTAATGGTTTCTTGATCAGGCACTGGTGGTATATATATGGATCCTATGTATATCAGCATGCTTTTCATTTTATGGTTACCAGTAAAGGTTCATATCGGTGTGTGGCTTGATATTGAATGAGCAAATTGGAACTGTAATTCATTGAAGATAATAGCACTCCACTGCTCCTTGAGCTTGGTTATGATGTGAAGTAGGATTTATATCCTGCCACTACAGTGCATACAAGCAGCTTCCTGCACTGGTTCCAGCTGTGTTTCCATGATGCATGTGACATTAGCAGTACAGGATAGGAGGATTAATTCAAGGATTGCTGCTTGGTAGCTTGCTTGGTTGGTTGCTGTTGGTAGCCTGCTGCATATACTTCACATATTCTGATAGAAGACTGTTATGGTCATTTGACATTTTATCACTTTCAACGATGACCTGAACCCTTCTCAATTTCTTTTATAACGTTCTGCTCTATTAGTTATTCTTACTTGAATTGGTTGAGTTGGTGACACAGGATCATGGAAATACTTAATGCATTTACGTTACAACTATCTTTCTATTACTGAAAGAGAGAACTGGGGGACAGATAGACAAAGCCGAACACGTTAACCCTACATTACTGCCATCTATGAGCACATGCAAACATTGTTATTTGCAAGTAATACAACAGAACAGTATCACATCTACTTTCCTAAATTGAAGTAAGCAAGATGTATTTTGGGGAAACACAAAACCTGTATATGTAGAATCTGTAATGTGATTTTAAGAATGATGTTCAAAATCTAAGCATATAAATTGACTGCAACAGCTGATATATTTGTTATCGATAGCCTGATATCTGGGGTTTGACTGTTGAGGATCCTGCGCAGGCAGCTGACGAACTGAATGAATATTTTCCATCTACATTCACACACGAGGAATTCTCTAGGGAAGTGGAGGTCAAAAGTTTATCAAACTCTAATGGGGAGCTAAATGGTTTTGTAGGCAAATGCTTAGGCATAATTATGAGAGCATCCTTGGATTCAGGAAAGGTCCACGGAGATGTACGAATGTATCCAATTCACAAAGGGTGATAAGTAATTACAGACCTGTTAGTTTTACCTTATGTTCCAGAGAAAATAACGGGGTCACTGATTAAAGAAGTAATGCAGGATCATCTAGACAAGACTGCAGTTATAGTTCAGACAAAGCATGCATTTGTTAAGGAAAAATCTTGTCTGACCAATTTGATTGGATACTATGATGTGGTCAAAAGGAACTGGATGCAAAAAAATAATTTTGATATCATATACAGTGGAGTTGATTCTGGTTATTTGGGCCAATGGTTAATCGGGGCAATTGGGTTAATTGTTTATTTGGGACAAATTTTAAAGAACAGAACCCAATCGAGAAAATAGCCAGGGTTTACTTCGCTTAATTGGAACAACATGTCGTTTAGTTGGGACATGAGACGGCAGCACTGGAGATTACCCTACGATTTTCTCTGACTGTACCTCATGGTTCGGTCGGATTTCTGGAGGTCACAACCATATAACAATAATAAAAACAATTAATAGTCACCTGTTTATTGGGCTTTTCTGTTAGTGCAATCTATCATAAACAGATAGTAAACTCGATCTTATTGAATTTGCGATAATACCAACAGCTGGAATTCTGTGGGTTATTCATTTTCAGAATCTTCTCTTCATTCCTATCTTTAAAGCTTCGTAACTTGTTACTCTGTTCTCACTTGCGCATATCGTGTTACTCCCAATTTTTGTGTGCCATGTTCTTTGTTATTGATTGCTTATCTTTTTACTGTTTTAAATTTTAACCCCCACCCACAAATGTCAGTGAACAGAAATGTCAACTAGTTAGTGTGTACATATTACACATATTACAGTACATATTAATTATTCTGATTATCACGTATATTCTTCCAATTTTCACATATCATTTAATTTTTTAATTGGTAAGGTAATGAAAGGTAAATTTGTGCTTACTATATCTTTACTTTTATAGTCTGTGGATAATATTCCTCCTATTTTCACTAATTAGAATCACTGTTTAATAGAATTAAAATTCAATTCACAAACGTGATCAGCCGCTTACTATATACATTGTATAGTGAATGGTGCATTAGCATTAGAAGAGGCATTTGATGCAAGAAAGCAAGCTTATGCAGCATCAGCCAAAAAAAATAAAAATAAAAATAAATAAAAAAATAACCACTTCCACTTCACTCCTCTGTTCGTTCGAAATACCTGTCCAGCTGAGCCTTAAACTTATTTAGGTTATCAACTTCCACGACAAGGGATGGAAGTCTATTCCACCAACCAACCACCCGCTGGCTAAAGGCAAATTTCCTCGCGTCTATCCTACATCTGTCCTTTCTCAATTTGAATTTATGCCCTCTCAGGTGATTATTCTGAGCAAGAGGAAGAATCAAATCAGCACTGAGCATGCTCAAACCATTCAAGGCTTTATACACCTCTATCAGATCACCTCGCCGGTGCTTAGTCTCCAGACACTGTAATTTGCAAAACTTAAGCCTTTCTTCGTAAGAGCACCCCTTTGTTCCATTCACTAATCTTGTTGCCCTTCTCTGTACTCGTTCCAGCATCTCTACATCCTTCTTGAAATGAGGCCTCCAGACCTGTATACAGTACTCTAAGTGTGGTCTGACCATTGCTTTATACAAGGGAATAATCACCTCCTTATCCCTGCTAGAAAAATTCCTATATATCATCGACAATACACCATGAGCTACTCTTACAGCCCGTCTGCACTGGTCAGAAAACTTCATATCTGCCTGCACAACCACCCCAGGTCCCTTTCATTCTCTACCACTGTCAGTGTAGTACCATAGAGTTGATATGGTGCTCTGAGGTTGCTGTTTCCCATATGTAGTACTTTACATTTGTCAATGTTAAACTTCATTTGCCACCTCTCAGCCCATCTGCTCAACCTTTCCAGATCCTGTTGCAGTAGCATAGTGTCAGTAGTGTCCTTGACAATCCTGCCAACCTTCGTATCGTCTGCAAACTTGGACATTAAGCTTGATATACCATCAACAATAACATTTATAAATACAGAAAACAATAATGGACCCAATACTGAACCCTGAGGGACTCCACTAATAACATTAGTCCACGATGAGCAGTGTCCATTGATTACCACTCTCTGTCTTCTCCCCCTCAACCACCCCTTTATCCATAGCAGCAATTTGCCTCCAATGCGACACTGCTCCAATTTGTGCAGCAGTCTTCCATGTGCAACAGTATCAAAAGCCTTTCTAAGATCCAAGTATATAATATCAAAGTTATTCCCTGCATCCAGTTCTTTTGTGACTGCATCATAGTATCCAATCAAATTGGTCAGGCAAGACTTTCCCTTAACAAAACCATGCTGTGTCTGAGCTATAACTGAAGTCTTGTCTAGATGATGCTGCAGTGCTTCTTTAACCAGTGCCTCCATTAATTTTCCAGGAACAGAAGTTAAACTAACAGGTCTATAATTACTGTGTCGCCTTTTGATCCTCCTTTGTGAATTGGGGTCACATTTGCACATCTCCAGTCTATGGGTACCTCCCCTGAGTCCAAGGAAGCTCTCATAATTATGGCTAAGGGTTTGCTTACTTCCTTTGCTGCCTCCTTTAATATAACTGGATAGATCCCATCCACCCCAGGTGCCTTTCTTGTATTTATCTTCAACAATTTATCCTCCACTTTACTCTCAGTTATTACAAGATTCTCTAGCTTACTGCCAGAGTTGAATACACCTCTGGCATTCCCCTCGCTGAATAACTCCTCGTGTGTGAATGTCGATGCAAAATTTTCATTCAGTTTGTTAGCTACCTGAGCAGAATCATCAACAGTTGAACCATCAATATCCAGTGGACCAATCTGATTCATCCCCTTCCTTCTACAGTTTACATAAGTAAAGAACTCTTTGCTGTTTTTCTTTTCATCCCTTGCCAAAGATTTCTCGTAATCTGCCTTCGCCTGCCTAACCTCCTTTGTAACTTGGTTACAGATCAACTTGTATCTATCATAGGCTTCTGTGTCACGTGTTAATTTGTATGTATCCCATGCATCTTTCTTCTCCCATATGTCTCATTAATTCATCTGACATCCACTTAGGCCTAAACCTTGAACAATATTTCTTAGTTGGTATGTAAAACCTAGTAGCTTCCAAGATAAGTTCTTTGAATGCCTCCCATTTTGAATTTGCTGTTGGTAATATCATCAGTTGGTCCCACTGTATAGAATTTAAATACTGTTTCAGTCCATCGTAGTCGCCTTAACAAAAGCAATAACCCTTCCCTTTACCCCTAATGGTAGTTACCTCTTTGAGTAAATCCCACTTCGGCACACTGTGATCACTGCCACCTAGTGGTTCAATTACCTGCAGATTCTTAATGCATGAAGAATCACTACTAATAATCAAATCAAGATTATTACTCCCTCTAGTTGCCTCCTGAACATGCTGATGTAGAAAACAATCATCCAATAAATCCACAAAAGCCTTGCTAGTGTGTGAGTGACCAGCCCCCAATTTCCAGTCAATATCTGGGAAATTAAAATCCCCCTTTATAAGACTCTGATTTACTGGCCCACTCTATTTCCCTATACAGTTTCTTATTATACTCATCAGAGTCATTAGGCCTACAGCACACTCCTACTCTCAATTTTGATCTCCCAATGCTTATGTCACACCAAACTGACTCGACACTGCACTGTCCAGCAATGTCGACTGGCTTCACTTCCTTGGATTTTATGTATTTCTTAACTAATAGCATAACCCCTCCTCCCTTCCTATCATGTCTATACTTTCTGTAGACATTGTATTCCCCAAATTCCAGTTCTGCATTCCTTATATCTGTGTGACACCACATCTCTGAAATCCCCACAATATCTGCCTTTGATGTTTTGAGCAATACCTCAAATTCATCAAATTTATTTACTAAACTCCTAGCATTGGTGTACGCGCAAGTATACATGCACCTGTTCTTTTTCTTAGCTACCCTAACACAACCTATGTGTTTATTTGTACCCCAATGATTCCCAGCAGTCTTTGAAATATCCTACATCTTATTTTCCATGGTGCGGCTCATTCCAATAGAAGCAGTGCAAGAATCACTTTCACCTCTGCCAGTGGCTACTGTTAATCTATTAGTCCTTGTATCCCCCCAATCTAGCAGTTTTCCGACCCACCTAACACTGCCTTGATAGCATCGGCAAACATTCTTGCACCCTTTCTATTTAAGTGTATCCCATCCCTGTAGAAGCAGTCTCTCCTGTTAACAAGTACAGACCAGGATGAAAAAAATTATACCCCTTGAGCCTTGCACAATCCTTCCAGGGTCGAATTGATCGACAGGGCTCTCATCATATACTCCCTCCTATCGTGTCTGGGTAGAATTGCAAACTTTCAAATTCAACCCTAATTCACGGCTTTTTTTCAACAGTGACCTGTACTTGTTAAGTAATTCCGCCGGTCTCCTACTCTTAATATCATTGGTGCCAACGTGTACAACTATATAACCTTTTGTGCCCTTAAAAGATGATATCCGCTCTACAACGTCATCAACCTTTGCCCCTGGCAGACATACACTGGTCCTGTTCCACCTATCCTTTTTACAAAGCATGTTTCCCGTTTCCCTGACAATAGTCACCAACAACTACTAGTTCCTTTGGGACCAGCGCATTCTGCCTTGGGGGCTGCCGCTGTGTTGCGCGATGACCAAGTGCCAGCTCTGGCATTGGTGTGGGCAGCTGAGAGCTTGATGGGCCACTCACTTTTAATCCTTCGAGGGCATCCACCCTGTCTCTCAAGCTCTCATATAGGCCCATAACAATGCTGAGTTGCCACCTGATTTCCTTACACTCCTTGCATCGTGCACACAACGACATCCCCCATGGCAGTATCATGTACCGTACCTGACTGCTCCACAAACATCAAGCAAGTAATGCATTTTAATAGGCTGTGATTCAGAGGGCAACTGGCCCCCTCAGTTCTCCCCTGAGCCACAGCACTCCCATTTGCTTGAGCCTTTTGCTTTGCTGCTCTGGTCACAGTCATGATTTCAATTTAATTTTAATAAAATTTCAATTTCAGTACAAAATTAAAAACTCTAAACTTATATCTCAACACAGTTATAACGCTATATTTATGTTTCAGTATCGAGTGTTATCTACGAAATCCCTTTATATAACTTCCGTATCAAGTTAAGTATTAATTATTTATTTTTTACTAATAATTTATGTTACGTAACCCAATTCGTTACATGTATAGTGAAAAGTACAATTTAATTGACAATGAAGTTCAACAAGATTAATTATCTGATTAATTTACAATATTATGTACTATACTATACTATATTAAGCTTATGCTATCTAGTTCGAGATATTTTGTATCGCGTTACAGTGGCGGCTATTTAAGAACGGTAAACACGCGGATTTGATACCCTTTCCGATACTAAGTAATACCTACAAAATCTCTATCTAAGTTACTTTAATCTAAGTATTGTAAATAAGAATATAAAACTACTCCAGAAAATAAGTTAATATGCCAATTTAAGTTAATAAAACAGAAAATAAATCAGAAAAAACTTCTCTGTTCCAGGAGCGGCAAAAATGTACGTTCGCACAGGCTACTCTCGTTCACACAATATGGCGAGTTTACGCCACTTTACTATGGCGAGTCCATCATAACGTGATTTGATTGTACACTGAACCAATTGTAAAGTGGAGGTCCACTGTATTTTTAACTATTTACAAGAAACTTCGCATAATTGGGGCAGCCACTTAATCGGGACAAAATGCACTAGTCCTGATGTGTCCCAAATAACCGGAATCGACTGTACTTGGATTTCAGGAAAGCTTTTGATACTGTTGCACATGGAAGACTTCTGTACAAATTGGAGCAGCATGGCATTAAGGGCAAGTTACAGCAATGGATAATGGGATGATTGAGTGGGAGATGGCAGAGAGTGGTAATAAATGGACACTGCTCTATGTGGACTAATGTTATTAGTGGAGTCCCCCCAGGGTTCGGTGTTGGGTCCATTGTTGTTTTGTGTATTTATCAATTATATCAATGAAGGTATATCAGGCTCAATGTTCATGTTTGCAGATGATACAAAGGTTGGCAGGATTGTTAATGGCAGTAAAGACAGTATGCTACTGCAACAGGATCTAGAAAAGTTAGGCAGAGGGCTGAGAAATGGCAACTGAAATTTAACATTGACAAATGCAATGTACTGCAGATGGGTGGCAGTAACGTATCGACTGTGAGGTATTACACTCAGGGTAGTGGAGAATGAAAACGATTAAACATCTGAGCAATGTTCTGCTGCCAGGACAGCTCATTTTGTCAATAATATACAGAATTTTGCTAGCAGGGATAAGGAAGTGATTATCCCTTTGTATAAGGCAATGGTCAGGCCACACCTTGTGTTCTGCATAGAGGTCTCATTTTAGGAATGATGTAGAGCTGCTGGAATGAGTACAGAGAAGGGCAACAAGATTGGTGAGGGTGCTCTTAGGGGGTGTGCTTAACAAGAAAGGCTTCATTTCTGTGAATTGCAGTGTCTGGAGACTAGGCACCTATGATGTTTTTTTTTTTTTTTTTTTGGTAGTTGTTGGCGCATAGGCTTCTGTGGCCATAATGCACCTCCCAAAGTTTTTGCAGTACTTTGATCCAAGCCCGAGGCAGGAATCGAACCTGCGACCTTTGGGTTGCCAGGCAGGCACTTTACCCACCCGGCTAGCCCGGTTGGCCCCTATGATGTGATCTGATTGAGGTGTTTAAGGTGTTAGATGGTTTGAGCACGCAAAATGCTGGCGGATTCTTCTTGCTCAGATTATGCACTTGATGGTGCCATAATCAGGGCTGGCCCCAAAATTTGCGGGGCCCCTGTTCAAGAATTACTTGTGGGGCCCTGTTTGTTATTTCCTTACTTTCAAGAAATTAAAAACAATACAAATACAGATATTATTAAAATTGAGTATAACATAAAAATTACATTTTTAAATAGCGGCCTAAGTTCGATATCAAACAAAACATACATATTGAGAAGAAAGTATATGCTCCGCTTCTAGCAAATTTCAAGTCAACTTGTGCAAGTGATCTTGGAGTGACAATAATGTGGGTAACTAAACATTAAGATGGTGGTAGGCTCATCGATAGAAATGTGGAAAAGACGTGGATGATATTATTATTATTATTTTGATCTTTTGAGCATGGGGCCCTGTTTGACTAAACCAGTTTAACATGCTTGTGGCTGGCCCTGATAACCCATCATAATTACACAAAACCAAAGAAAACTTAAGAGTGTAGATTAAATAAACAACAACTGAAATTTATATCTATTAACAGTTTGTTTTTAATAAATATGGCAGATCAGACATGGAAATAATTTCATTAGAGAAATTAGACAAAGACAAAATTCCTGTTTTTAACACAGCTTTTAAATTATTTTACTCTATGAAGCTGAATAGTTGTTAGGAAATAAGGAATTAATCAAAACATGCTCTTTGGAAATTAGAGTTTTGAGAAAAATAAATCGAACTGACACAAATCACAGCAATGGAAAGTCTTAAAAAAGAAAACAAGAAAAACTGTTGGAGTAAATAATATCCATTCAAAGATAAGCAAAGCAAAATGAAGATCACCTGAGTATGTAGAAAGGATAGAAGACAGATTGGGTAAACAGATAGTGAAAGCAAAAATGAATGGTAAAGGGGCTAGATACGGACCAAGACAGAGAGTGATCAATGGTGTCTAGTAAGCATTAGAGGAAAAAGAGCTAGTCTGGCTAGGGCTAAAGATCTAAGAGAAAATAGGAAAACATGGAGCAAAATAAAGAAAATGTTCATTTATACTCTGGTACAACAACGCTGATCAGAGGAGTTTATAACTAGTTATTTTGACAACAACATTTTAATTAATTATATTTATTGGTCAGTGAGTGGAAGTCTGATAGTCATGAACTTTGCTATCATGGTGAATTGTAACACTCACTGGGTATTACAGATTTGGGTAATGATTACTGTAAGATACATGGAGAAATTACTGTAACATGAAAAGTCAGGGAGTGTGTGTGGTGGTGGGATGAAGTGAAGCAAAGTTGTAGAATAAACCATAACCCACAAGGATGCTTTAGATAAAAAATCATAAAAAAAGCCAAAATATATATCTAATTTTCTTATTTTTTTCATCTCATTTAAATTGTTTTTATTTGATTGATTTAATGAACTTACCCATTTTCCTTTATTCCTGAGAATGATCTCTTCATGGTTTTCAAGGTCAAATACTTTTTTCTCCAGAGTCAGCACAACCTATTGAAAATATGATATACAAGTAACTTTTAGACTTGTAGTACATTGTTTTCTTAATTAATCATTTTGAAACTGAGAGAAAAGTAACTTAAACAGAGAAATTATCATTAACTTTTAATTTATTGTTTATAAAAACACTGTATTTTCTCAATATTACTGCACATTGAGTTGTCAAAAGCCTTGGCTGTGTACCTGGTGAAAAGCAAACTAAGTTTGCTAGAAAATTCCTCAATGCCATGTTGTGAAGCAAGATGTGTCTCAATCCAATATGTTTGTTTGTTTGTTTGTTATTTGGTTTTTTTAGGAGCATTAGCAACTAAGGCCATATTGCTCCGGGATATGCGGTGGTCATTCCCTGACCTTTCCGCAGCCTCCGTATTTGGTGGTGACGGGCTCGAACCCCGGTCTAATCAAGAAGCGTGTGCTATGCACTGCTGCTCCTTTCCACCTGGCTACGGAGGCGCCCCTCAATCCAATATTTGCGCTTCAAATAAAGAGTGCTGCTCCCTAACTGGAAGTATATTAATATTTACTTGAAATGCAGGTGTGAGACTGAAGCAACCCTTTGTGACTTTTCAATATGACATTGATGTATTTTGTAACAAAGTTTTCTTTTTTGCTAAGTACAAAACTGAGGCTTTTTGCCAACTCATGTACAGAAATATGTATAGCTCTTGTATGTTTATAATTTATTATTATTGCTTATGCTCTATATTTACTTGTATTTTCTTAACTTGGAATTAGGCACATTCTGTTTTGTCATGCAAAGAAGCAGTTATGAACTATAAACTTCTAAAGACTGGTAACACATGTCCTTAGAAGTTTATAGTTCATTCACTTATGGATCTCTATAGCTGCTAGCTTTTGACTTCCAAAAAACTGAAGATAGGCAACTGTAACCAAGAAGATAACAGAAAATTCTTTGGCAAAGCAGGCAAAAAAGTTTTTTTTTGTCAAAAAAATCAGGAGCTTATCACAAAAAACACAGGATTTTTCAGAAGCAGGAGGTTAAATGATTATGACTGCTTTGATAAAGTTACCATTGCAGACTTTGTACCTCTGCAGAAATGCTGAATCAAAGTTTTATTTTTAATGATGGCATGTTTTGTTTTTAACAATGCAGTTCAGAATTGGCTGTCAAGAGCATTTTCAAAGCTTCACTAGAAAGAGAAGATCTCAATTCAATTTCTTCCCTATCTGGTTAAATATTCTCTAACCTCAGGATTGTTATGAGAAATTAAAAACTGAAGAATGATTGAGAGTAATTTGTTACATTTCATGCTTCCTTATGCACTTGACAGCTACCTGACAAAGGATCTGCACATAAATTCTATTCTTTTGTAATTAGCTTCTAGTATGTTCTCACACTGAAAATGAACAGAAATGATGCTGCAGAACATCTTTATCAAAATTTCTTCACTGACACCAAGAAGTAATGGAAACTTGTCCACAAAATATTTGAAATTTGCTTGCAATCTGCACTACTCAGGCATTTATAAAAAACATTTTTCAATGGGAACTTGTGCACCATGTATACCCAAGCAGGAATAAAGTACTTCCCCATTCAGAAAAAGAACAGAATCTTGTCTTTGTGTTTTACTCTCTTGGCAGTAGAAATGCCTATAACTAAAGTCAGAACAATCTTCTGACTTAGTTTGCTATAGTTATCAACTTACAAACATGGAAGTGGAAGATTTAGAAACTGTTAAACTGAGCCGGGTCATCAACAGTTCACCCATAGGCATCAAGTGGCCCAATGCGATTCAACTCCTTCTGTCTAATGTTAATATAAGCATAGAAGTCTTTGCTGCCTAGACTTCTCATAATCTGCCTTAGCTTGCCTAACCTCCTTTGTGACTTGATTACAGAATAATTTATATCTATCTTATGCTTCTGTATTACCTGATAATTTATATTCATCCATGCACTTCTCTTCTCACCATATGTCTCAATAATTCATTTGACATCCATTTAGGTCTAAGCCGTGAACAGTATTTCTTCATTCGTATGAAAAGCCTAGTAGCATCTTTGATTATTTCCCTGAATACTTCCCATTTAGAATTTGCTGTTGGTAACAATCAGTTGGTCCCTCTGCATACAATTTAAAAATTGTCTGAGACCTCTACAGTCACCCTTATGAAAGCAAAAGCCTTTCTTTATATCCTTAACAGTAATTATATCTTTAATTAAATTCCATATTAGTACACTGTGACCGCTACCACTCAGTGGGTCTTTTATATGCAGATTCTTAATGCACAAAGAATCACTGCTGATAATCAGACTAAGAGTATTGCTTCCTCTTGTTGCCTCTATAACATGCTGCTGTAGAAAACAATCATTCAAGAAATCCACAAAAGTCTTGCTAGTGTATGAGTGAAAAACCCACAAATTGCAGTCAACATCTGGAAAGTTAAAATCCCCCCATTATGAGACATTCTGATTTGCTGACCCACACTATTTTCCTGTAGAGCTGTTAGGTATACTCATCACAGTCATTAGGCCCATAACACAATACTACTCTCAATTTTGTTTTTCTAGTGCATCACACAAACTGACTCAACATTGCACTTGTGATTTAATATTCTTCTTAACTAAGAGCATAATCCCTCCACCTCTCTAGTCCTGTCTGCCCTTTCTGCATACATCGTACTCCTCATATTCAAAGTCAGTATCGTTTATGTCTGAGTGACACCACATCTCCACTGTTCTAACAACATCTGTATTTGATGACTTAATCAGTATTTCAAATTCATCAAATTTATTTACAATGCTTCTAGCTTGTTTGTTTGAGAATTTTTTAGGTGTATGGGCGTCTATGGCCATAGTGCGCCACAATGCTTCTAGCATTAGTGTACATGCAAGTATACATGCACGTGTTCCAACTCTTAGTTACCCTAATACAGCCCATGTATTCATTTGTTCCATGATGACCCACAGCAGAGCTTGAAATCCCAAAATACTCGCTTTCCAGCCTGCTGCATGTACCAATAGTAGAAATGCAAGAATAACTTTCACCTTTGTCTGTGTCTCTAGTTAAACTATTAGTTTGTATATCCCCCACAAGCTAGCAGTTTTCTGACCCACCTATCACTGCCTCATTAGCATCAGCAAACATTCTTGAACTTCTTCTATTCAAGTGTATCCCATCCCTGTAAAAACAGTTTCTCCTGTTAACAAGCATAGACCATGATGGGAAAAATTCTACCCCATGGGCCTTGCACATTTTCTCCAGGGCTGAATTGATTAACAAGGCTCTCAACATATACTTCCTCCTATAATGTGTGAGCAGAATTATAGACAATCCTAACCTGCGACTTTTTGCTAACATTGCCTTGTACTTTAGCATTAGGATTAGTAGTGGTACATGATGTAAGAAAGCAAGCTATACAAGATCAACCAAAAAAAATAAAATAATAAAATAAAAGCACTTCCCATTTTAACTATTCATTCACTCAAAAGGTTTTTCCAGTTCTTCCTTGAATCTATTTAAGCTATCAACTTTCACAATGAGAGATGGATGATGGTTGAGCAATCAACTATTCATTGGCTAAAGGCAAATTCCCACACATCTATTCTGCAACTATCTTTCCCCAAATTTGGATTTATGCTCACTCAAGTGCATAATCTGAGCAAGAGGAAGAATCCAATCAGCATTGAGTTTGCTCAAACCATTCAAAGCCTTATAGCTGCAATCAAATCACCTCGCAAGTGACTAGTCTCCAGATGCTGCAATTTACAAAATTTAAGCCTTTCTTGTAAGAGCACCCCTTTGTTCCCCTTACCAATCTCATTGCCCTTCTCTGTACTCGTTCCAGCATTTCAACATCTTTCCTAAAATTAGGCCTCCAGACCAGCATGCAGTACTCAAGGTGTGGCCTGACCATTGCCTTATACAAGGGGATAATCACCTCCTTATCCCTGGTAGCAAAATTCCTGTATATTATTGACAAGACACCATGTGGTGCTCTGGCAGCCTGTCTGCATTGCTCTGAAAACTTTGTATCTGACTGCACAATTATCCTCAAGTCTTTTTCATTCTCCAATATCCTGAAAGTAGTACCACACAGTTGGTACATTACTCTGGGGCCACTGTTACCCATACACAGTACTTTGCATTTATTATTATTGTTAGCGAGAGAGAGAGAGAGAGAGAGAGAGAGAGAGAGAGAACAAGGGTCAGAAGTAAATGTTAAACTTTAGTTGCCACCTCTCAGCCCATCTACTCAACTTTTCTAGATCCTGTTGCAGAAGCATACCATTGTTACTGTCATTAACAACTCTGCCAACCTTCTTTGTATAATCTGTAAACCTGGACATGAAGCCGGTTATACCTTCATTAATATCATTGATAAATATAGAAAACAACCATGGTCCCAATGCCAAACCCTGGGGGACTCCACTAATAACATTAGTCCACTGGTTAGACAAGCAGTGTCCACTGTTCACCAATCTTTGCCTTCTCCCACTCAACCATACTTTTATCCATAGCAGCAACTTTCCTAAATGCCATACTGCTCAAATTTCTATAGCAACTTTTTATGTGCAACAGTATCAAAAGCTTTCCTAACATCCAAGTATATGAAATCAAAATTATTTTTTGCATTCAGTTACTTTGTGACCACATTGTAGTATCCAATCAAATTGGTCAAGCAAGATTTTTCCTTAAACTCATGCTGTGTCTGAACTATAACTGCAGTCTTGTCTAGATGATCCTGCATTGCTTCTTTAACCAGTGACTCCATTATTTTTCTAGGAGCAGAAGTTAAACTAACAGTTCTCTAATTAGTTATGTCAACTTTTGATCCCCCTTTGTAAATCAGGGATATAATTTGGACATCTACAGACCATGGGGGACCTATCCTGAATCCAAGGATGCTCTCATAATTACAGCTAAATGGTTTGCTTACTTCCTTTGCTGTTTCCCCTAATATACCTGGATAGATCCCATCCACTTATACCTATCATAGGCTTCTGTGTTGCCTGATAATTTATAATTGCCCCACGCATTTTTCTTCCGGCCATGGGTCTTATTAGTTTATGTGACATCAATTTAGGCCTAAAGCATGAACTTGGAAGCTACAATAATATTCAACCATGCTTGGTATGCATTTCATACCGTTACGAAATCAAAAACCTTTCTCTTTATCCCTGATGGTAGTGACATTTTTAAGTAAATCTCACAGCAGTACACTGTGATCACTGCCACCTAGGTTACTTTAACTGCATAATTTTAATGCATGAATAGTCACTATTGGCTTGTTTCTAATTCTTCAGTTTCATTTTCTGCCTACACCAAAGCTCGCAACAATTGTAAAGCAGTTATTAATCAGTCCAAACTAGAGTTTCAACAGGCTAAGATTAGAAAACTTGTTTCTTTCCCTAATGGTAGCTGAGCATTCTGGTCTCTTGCCAAAGCTAATGGCCGCAACTTTTGCCCATCTCTGTTCCCACCTCTGTCCAAACCAGATGGTTCTGTTGTCACTTTAGCCAAGGATAAAGCTGACCTGCTAGCATCCCATTTTTCTTCCAGCTCATGTATTAATGATCTTGGTAAAACACCTCCCACCATTCCCAACACGCTCCATTCAATGCCTCCTGTGGTCTTCCGTCAAAAGGATATCAGAAGGAGTTTGTTGAACTTGATGCTAAGAAAGCCCCAGGTCCTCATGGTATTTCTCCACTTGTTCTCAAAATCTGTGCTCCTGAACTTACTCCTATTCTTTGCCGCCTTTTTTCACTTTATTATTCCAAAGGTGTTTTTCCTTCTGCTTGGAAATTTGCTCATATCCAGCCAGTTCCCAAAAAGGATGACAAATCCCTCCCATCCAATTATCGTCCCATTGCAATTACTTCTACTCTTTATAAAGTAATGGAGAAATCAATTAACCACCAACTCTTAAACTACCTAGAAACCTTCCGTCTGATCAACGATTGCCGGTATGGATTCCGTCAGTGTCAATCCACTGGTGATATTCTGGCTTATGTTACCAATTTATGGACTAATTCAATGGAAAGGTTCGGTGAAACACAAGTAGTTGCTCTTGACATCTCAAAGGCTTTTGATCGTGTTTGGCATAAAGGTCTTCTAAACAAGCTTCCATCTTATGGTTTGCCAACTGTTTTTAGTAATTGGTTATCCAGTTTTCTCTCTGATCGCTCACTGAGGGTGATGGTAGATGGCTCTCTGTCTTCTAACTTCTCCACTAATGCCGGTGTCCCCCCAAGGTTCAGTTCTTTCCCCCACTATTTTCCTCTTGTATATTAATGACCTTCTTCCATTGACTGAAAATCCTATCCATAGTTTTGCCGATGATAGGACATTGCATTCCACTTTTCATTTTGAGAAACCTTGTCCTGCTCAATCAGCTTCAACTTCTCGAAAATCTGCTACCAATTCCTTAAATGCCGATCTTCAGGTAATTCTCCAGTGGGGCAAAGACAACTTAGTTGATTTCAACCCTTCTAAAACTCAGTCTTGTCTTATATCTCGCAAAAAGGATTCTTCTGCTCCTATGCTTATCTTTAGTGACACTCCGATTTCTAGGCAAAATGATATATCTCTTTTGGGGATTACCCTGATTTCTAATCTCTCTTGGCACAAGCACATTACAAATATTGCTTCCTCTGCATCTAAAAAACTTGGTTTTCTCTTTCGCTCTCGCCGTTACTTTTCTTCCAAACAGCTGCTCACTCTGTAGAAATTGAAAATCCGCCCTGCCATGGAATATTGTTCCCACATCTGGGGTGGTGCCCCCAAAACCTCTCTCAGGCTTCTTGATTCCATTCAGAAGAGGGCAGTTAGGTTAATTAATGATTCGTCTCTAACAGAGTCTCTCCACTCGCTTTCTCATAGATGCACTGTTTCTGCTGCATGCCTCTTCTACAGATACTTCCATGGGCACTGTTCTTCTGAATTGGCTTCTATAATTTCAGCTCTCTCTTTCAAAACAGTCCAAACACGTGCTGCCACCAGCAAACATCCATTTACTGTCCCACTTCAAACCCACAGAACCAACTTTTCATCTTCCTCATTTATTCATTCAACTGCCGTTTTCTGGAACAACCTTCCTTCATACGTATTTCCTGAAAATTACAATCTACAGAAGTTCAAGTCCAATGTCAACAAATATCTTCTTTCGTCTTCTCAACCTCCAACACTAACAAGGTACTAAGTAGTATAGGTTCTACTACCTCTCGTGTTTGGGGTTCACATTAAAAAAAAAAAAAAAAAAATTAAACCTATGTTAGCAATTTTATTGGGTTTCTAACTTTTTTTAGTGTTTTACTTACCAGACTGAACTTTTTTTTTTTTTTTTATTTGAGTGCTCTGCTCCTATCCCTATTTTTCCATAAACCCTGTTGTTTTTAATGTGTGAAATACCATACTGCAGAGATTTTTAGGAACACATTTATCATGTTATAGCAGAACTGACTGTATTCTAAAATTTGTAACCCTTTCAATTTTCTGTTCCCCCAACAGCAAGGTCTGATGATGGGTATCAGTAAGATTATTTAAGGTTCATTTATTATTTATTTATTTAATTTGTCACACCTTTAAGGTTATAACCTTAAAGGTGTGAAATTTTTCTAAAACAGCAAAATATAAAATATCACGAGTCAAGTCAAGATACAAAATATCACGAGTCATGTAGACAACTGGACAAAAAAAATAATAACTGCTGGATTATCACATATACACAACAACAAATTTTTCTAAAAGAGTCAAATATAAAATTTCACAAAAATCCATCTACTGGAAGTCAAGTTATCACATGCAGATGGATGGATGGATGGACGAAGAAATAATAATTGCTCTGTTTCTACAGACTGATTTTAATGCAAATTGAGATAACTTGACAAATCTTCCTAAAAGAGTCAAATATAAAATTTTAATGAAAATCCATCCACTGGAAGTCAAGTTGTTAATGTGGACAGCCAGACAGATAGACATGATGAAGACATATAAGCATTTTATGCATATATATATATATACATATATAGAAAATTATTTTAATGTTATGTGCAAATCTTTAATTTAACTTATGCTAATAATGAAAATACCGTGTACCCTGGGAGCGATGTATGTTGAATAAAGGGGGGGAAGAACGGAAAAGAGTAACGTTATAAACAAAGTGCGAATTTTGAAAAATGTAAAATTTGAAAAGAACGAAAATAGAAATAGCAGATTATTGAAAAGAACGACCAAAGTAGAAATAGCATTGCAGTATCTTTCATAATTTCTGTGTCATCTTCAGAGGTCATCCACCTAAATTATGAAAAAGAACAGCAATACTCTTACTTCTGTTTCTGACATGTTCTGTATGTCAAAAAAAAAAAAAAAAAAAAAAACACGTGTACGCGGACACGTTGTAAAAAATAATTTAGAATATAAATTTTGAAAAAATAAAATACAAGTTAAGCAAAAATATTATTCCAAAGTATAACATACAGAACATGGATGACCTTACAGAAGTAAGTAACCCGCCAAAAAGAGAAGACAAAGGAAGCGAGTGTCCGAATGACAAGAATGTCAATAACTTACCGCTACGTGACCGGTCGACAAAAAAGAAAGAGCCGGAGGCTAAACAGTGTATATATGTGAAGAAACGCTAGCGGCACCTAGCGTTAGACGAATTTTGGTGTATGTATATTTTGTAATTTACGTAAGCGGTGTACAACAAACGTGAATTTGTACAACAAACGTGAAGCTTTCAACTTTAGCATAGTAAACTATACACAATGGAATTCCAATATTTCCAAACAGGTACATGCTAACGTTATCTTAGCACAATGCATCAGAATTGCAACGATATGCAGCGACAAAACAACAGTTATTGATAACATCAGATCATTGTACAGTAAACTGACCAGAAATCTTTTTCCTATTAAATACCTGCGTCATCATATCAATAAAGCCCTTAACATATTAAGGCACAAAAACTTAATAGATATCAATATAAACAGCATTATTAGTTTATAACTAATAATTACTCCCATACGCATCAAGTTTGTAAATAGTGTAAATACAATACACTAGGCCTCTTTGGTGTCTTACGGTCTGGAAAACTTGTACCCACCGATTGGTCTAACATAGTGTATTACCTTGTAATTATCTTGTAATTAATTTTGATTATATCTTGATTTATTTATCTATTTATTTGTTAATTGTAACTTATATATATCTTACACTTTAACACAACTGACTTAAGTACATGGTGCACCTACTCTCGGACAGTCGTTCAGGGTCCTAACTATAGGAACGGGTTTGCAACCCCGAACTACCCTAGCCCAACTTTATATCCCTAATTTCATCATCTTTTTGCTTTACTAAATTCTACATTTTATACTCTGTGAGCGATTAGTGTAACGAAAGCAATATCAGAGTACTATTTTTCTCACTATACCAAATCATAATTTTTCGCCTTAACAAAGTTTAGCTACTCTACTGCTACTTTGTAAGCAATTATATTTCTTTGCTATCCCGAAAGTTTGAGTATCATGTACTTAACTTGAACCTAGCGTAGCTCCACCGCTTACGTAAATTACAAAATATACATACACCAAAATTCGTCTAACGCTAGGTGCCGCTAGCGTTTCTTCACATATATACACTGTTTAGCCTCCGGCTCTTTTTTTTTTGTCGACCGGTCACGTAGCGGTAAGTTATTGACATTCTTGTCATTCTTGTCAATCGGACACTCGCTTCCTTTGTCTTCTCTTTTTGGCGGGTTACTTACTTCTGTAAGGTCATCCATGTTCTGTATGTTATACTTTGGAATAATATTTTTGCTTAACTTGTATTTTATTTTTTCAAAATTTATATTCTAAATTATTTTTTACAACGTGTCCGCGTACACGTGTTTTTTTTTTTTTTTTTGACATACAGAACATGTCAGAAACAGAAGTAAGAGTATTGCTGTTCTTTTTCATAATTTAGGTGGATGACCTCTGAAGATGACACAGAAATTATGAAAGATACTGCAATGCTATTTCTACTTTGGTCGTTCTTTTCAATAATCTGCTATTTCTATTTTCGTTCTTTTCAAATTTTACATTTTTCAAAATTCGCACTTTGTTTATAACGTTACTCTTTTCCGTTCTTCCCCCCCTTTATTCAACATACATCGCTCCCAGGGTACACGGTATTTTCATTATTAGCATAAGTTAAATTAAAGATTTGCACATAACATTAAAATAATTTTCTATATATACATTATGGTTGTAGGGTACCTTTGCTCTTGCAGTGTCCCTGATCTATAATTCATATTATTGATATTCCATTTTATCTCTATTCAAATTCAAATCCATTTTCTTTCTTTACTTAATTTTAATTTTTATTCATAATTATATACATATATATATATTATGTGAGGTAAAAGTTAGGCAAAAGTAATAAAAATAAATAAATATGGCTATGTAGCTTTCATTAGAGGCAGCAAATGCACATCCTCCACATGATGCCTAATTATATCTGATAATTAAAATAAATATGATATTTAAAATAAAAACATCAGCCAGTAGTACGGCAATAATACAGAGCGAAACGAAACGCAAAATAATATAAAATAAACAAACAGGGAAGGGAAAGTAGAGATAATAGGACAAAAAGGTAGTCGATAATCCCCTGTAAAATTTAGTCAATTAAGTCATTAAACCCAATTAATAAAAAATGTAAATTTAAAATAATGCCAATTATAAATAATTTAGCGGTACCCCCCTCGAAGGTACCAGTTCATCATATTTATTTTAATTATCAGATATATATATATACATATATATATATATATATATACACACACACACACTAATGTGAGGGGTTTACTTTATTTTACCCTACTTTGGGATAAATGGATGGTAAGCCTACTTAAATTGTACTCTTCAGGTGAAAATATTACTGTAAATGAACAGTTGGTTGGTTTCAGGGTCCAATATCCTTTCAAGTAGTTATGCAAAGTATGGGATCAAGTTGGACTTCATGTGACAGGAAAACATGTTCTGAAAATTCAAATTTATCTATTGATAATATTTTTGTTTTATTAATGGGGAGATTCCATTGAAATGTAATCTGACAATGATAGGTATGGTAAGAAAAATAAACTGACACTTCTGCAGCAAGTTTTGGCTTATTTTAATGAAACAGAAAATAAACCTTCCACTGTGAAATGAGCTCAATGTACATTTTGTCCTTCTAAAATGACAATAAAACACACATTACTTCTTCAGCCTGCAATAAATATTTTTTGCAAGGTGCAAGTGCCTAAACTGCAAAAAATAATGCTGGTGTAATATGAGTATCTTTACAGCTTTAATTCTATTGTTTTATATAACTTAAGTGTATTAGAAATATGTGGTACTGTTCTTGTATTTTATAAGTATTATTGACATTTAACTTTATTTTTTGCAAAATTTGTCCTTAAAGTAAAATAATAACAAATATGTTGGTTTATTCAATGGCTGTTGTTTAAATAAAAATAAATTAGTAAATTATTCACCTTGGTAGCAAAATCACCATAAAAGTGTTTGTATCTAAACACAAAAAATTATTATCTATTTTAAATATAAATGTGTAGTAAATTTGAACAGAACAGCAGAGTAGTTATGTAGGTAGTGATAATGTGAATTTGTGTTAAGTAATTTATAGTTTACCAACTCATGGAAATTTGTGTTAAGTAATTTATAGTTTACCAACTCAACAAAATCTAGAAACACTGATAATGTTTCTAGATTCTATTCTGAATCCTATCATCAGTCCTAATTAAAGATGAATGATTACAAAAATACAAAGGTAATAAGCTAAACAAGGTTTGAAAGTATCCACAGCAATTTGAGGGTGTTGGGGGGGGGGGATAAAGACTAGGCACAGCCAAATCCAAAACAGGACATTAAGGGATCAAAATCTACCATTCACAGATACCTGGGGAACACTAGATGATGGACTGAATCTGTTCCTTTTCTGTACATCCAGGTGGTCTATTGTTTTACAGTTGGTCACTGACTTCCCCCCCCCCCCCCACACACACACACAAATCGTTGTAGTCACTTTCAAACCTTCTTTAACTTTGTACTAGCTTTGAATTTCTTAAACCATTCTTAATTACACCTGATGACAAGATTTAAAACCATCTGTAAAGCTGTGCACCAGAGTTAACTCCTATTTTACACGCCTTTTTATGTTCTCTTATTCCACTGGAATACTTTGATGAGAGTAGCTTCTCATCAATCAAAGTATTCCACTGGAACACTTTTATTGATGAGAGCCTTGTCAATCAATTCGGCCCTAGAAAGATTGTGCAAGGCTCAAGGAGTAGAATTTTTTTCAGCCTGGTCTGTACTTGCTAACAGGAGAGACTGCTTCTACAGGGATGGGATAGACTTAAATAGAAAGGGTGCAAGAATATTTGCTGATGCTATCGAGGCAGTGTGAGGTGTGTCGAAAAACTGCTAGCTTGGGGGGATACAAGGACTAATAGATTAACAGCAGCCACTGGCAGAGGTGAAAGTGATTGTTGCACTGCTTCTATTGGAATGAGCAGCAGCCTGGAAAACAAGATGCAGGGTATTTCAGAGCCTGCTGGGAGTCATTGTGGTACAAGTCAACACATGGGTTGTGCTAGGATAGCTAAGAATAGGAACAGGTGCATGTATACTTGCATGTACAACAATCCTAGGAGTTTGGTAAATAAATTTGATGAATTTCAGATATCGCTCAGAACATTGAAGGCAGACATTGTTGGGATATCAGAGACGTGGTGTCACACAGATATAAGGAATGCAGAACTGGAATTTGGGGAGCACAATGTGTACAGGAAGGCTAGACAAGATATTAAGGGAGGAGGGGTTACACTATTAGTTAAGAAACACAAAATCCAAGGAAGTAAAGCCAGTCGACATCGCTGGACAGTGCAGTGTCGAGTCAGTTTGGTGTGACATAAGCACTGGGAGATCAAAATTGAGAGTAGGAGTGTGTTATAGGCCTAATGACTCTGATGAGTATAATAAGGAACTGTACAGGGAAATAGTGGGCCAGTAAATCAGAGAGTCTTATAATGGGGGATTTTAATTTCCCAGATAGACTGGAATTTGTGGGTTGGTCTCACACACTGTGGCACCTCCGTAGCCAAGTGGGCAGGTGCGGCAGTGTGTAGCACACGCTTCTTGATTAATCCAGGGTTCGAGCCCATGACCACCAAATACGGAGGATGCGGAAAGGTCAGGGAATGACCACCGCATATCCCTGGAGCAATATGGCCTTAGTTGCTAATGCTCCTTAAAACCAAATAACAGCAACAACAACACTCACACACTAGCAAGCTTTTGTGGATTTATTGGATGATTGTTTTCTACATCAGTATGTTTGGGAGACAACTAGAGGGAGTAATATTCTTGATCAGATTATCAGTAGTGATTCTTCATGCATTAAGAATCCAGATAAAGGAACCACTAGGTGAAAGTGATCACAATGTGCTGAAGTGGGATTTACTCAAAGAGGTAACTACCATCAGGGGTAAAGGGAAGGGTGTTGCTTTCATAAAGGTGAATACGGTGGTTTGAGACAGTATTTAAATTCTATACGGTGGGACCAAATGATGATGTTACCAACAGCAAATTCAAAATGGGAAGCATTCAAAGAATTTATCTTGGAAGCTACTAGGCTTTACATACCAACTAAGAAATATTGTTCAAGGTTTAGGCCTAAAAGGATATCAGATGAACTAATGAGATATGTGGCAGAGAAGAAAAATGCATGGGATACATATAAATTAATGGGTGACATGGAAGCCTATATGACAGATATAAGCTGGTCTGTAACCAAGTCACAAAGGAGATTAGGCAGGCAAAGGCGGATTATGAGAAATCCTTGGCAAGGGATGCAAAGAAAAACAAGAAAGAGTTCTTTACCAATGTAAACTCTAGAAGGAAAGGGATGAATCAGATTGGTCCACTGGATATTGATGGTTCAACTGTTGATGATCCTGCTCAGGAGTTTAACAAACTAAATGAGTATTTTGCATCTACATTCACCAATGAGGAGTTATTCAGGGAGGGGAATGCTAGAGGTGAGTTAAATTCTGGCAGTGAGCTGGATAATTTTGTAATAACTGAGAGGAAAGTGGAGGTGGAATTGTTGAAGATAAACATAAAAAAGGCACCCGGGGTGGACGGGATCTATCCAGTTATATTAAAGGAGGCAGCAAAGAAAGTAAGCAAACCCTTAGCCATAATTATGAGAGCTTCTTTGGACTCAGGGGAGGTACCCATAGACTGGAGATGTGCAAATGTGACCCCAATTCACAAAGGAGGATCAAAGGGCAACACAGGTAATTACAGACCTGTTAGTTTAACTTCTGTTCCAGGAAAATTAATGGAGGCACTGGTTAAAGAAGCCTGCAGGATCATCTAGACAAGACTTCAGTTATAGCTCGGAAACAGCATGGTTTTGTTAAGGGAAAGTCTTGCCTGACCAATTTGACTGGATACTATGATGTGGTCACAAAGGAACTGGATGCAAAGAATAACTTTGATGTTATATATTTGGATCTTAGAAATGCCTTTGATACTGTTGCACATGGAAGACTGCTGCACAAATTGGACTATTGCGGCATTGGAGGCAAATTTCTGCTATGGATAAAGGGATGGTTGAGTGTAAGACAGAGAGTGGTAATCAATGGACACTGCTCATCGCGGACTAATGTTATTAGTGGAATCCTTCAGGGTTCAGTATTGGATCTATTGTTGTTTTTTGTATTTATAAATGATATTGATGATGGTACATCAAGCTTCATGTCCAAGTTTGCAGACGATATGAAGGTTGGCAGTGTTGTTAATTACACTAATGAGAGTACGCTGCTGCAACAGGATCTAGAAAAGTTAAGCAGATTGGCTGAGAGGTGGCAAATGAAGTTTAACATTGAAAATGTAAAGTACTGCATATGGGAAGCAGCAACCCCAGAGTGACATATCAACTCTGTGGTACTACACTGACAGTGGTAGAGAACGAAAAGGATCTGGGGGTAATTGTGCAGGCAGATATGAAGTTTTCTGAGCAGTGCAGATGGTCTGCAAGAGTAGCTCATAGTGTCTTGTCAATGATATACAGGAATTTTCCTAGCAGGGATAAGGAGGTGATTATCCCCTTATATAAGGCAATGGTCAGACCACACCTTGAGTACTGTATACAGGTCTGGAAGCCTCATTTAAATTTAAGAAGGATGTAGAGCTGTTGGAACTAGTACAGAGTAGGGCAACAAGATTAGTGAATGGAACAAAGGGTTGCTGTTACGAAGAAAGGCTTAAATTTTGCAAATTACAGTGTCTGGAGACTAGGCACCTGCGAGGTGATCTGATTGAGGCGTATAAAGCCTTGAATGGTTTGAGCATGCTCAATGCTAATGGAATTCTTCCTCTTGCTCAGAATAATCGCCTGAGAGGGCATAAATTCAAATTCAGGAAAGATGGTTGTAGGATAGATGTGCGGAAGTTTGCCTTTAGCCAGCGGGTGGTTGGTTGGTGGAACAGACTTCCATCCTTTGTTGTGAAAGTTGATAGCCTAAATAAATTTAAGGTTGAGCTGGACAGGTACTTGGAACAAATGGAGGGGTGAAATGGGAGCGTTTTTTTTTTTTTTTTTTTGGCTGATGCTGCATTAGCTTGCTTTCTTGCATCATATGCCTCTACTAATGCTAATACTTATTCCTTCTTTTTAGAAATGACTCATATCCAGCGAGTTCTAAAGTCTGACAAATTCCTTCCTTCAATTATCATCCTATTGCACTTCAACTCTTTCTAAAGTAATGGAGAAATCCATCAACCACCAACTCTTACACTATCTTAATGCCCTCTATCTGATTAACAATCATCAATGCGAATTCCATCAATTTTGATTCACTGGAGATATCTTATGAATAAGATTATGTTACTCATCCTTGGTCAAATATAATGGAAAGGCCTGGAGAAATTCAAGCGGTTGCTCTGGACAGTTCTACAGCTTTTTTTAGCATAAATATTCTTGTTTATATACTCTGGCACGACCACCAGGTCAGTGGAATTTACAATAAATCATCAACACAAACATTAATCATATTTAGCAGTCATGGCTTGAATCCCGGTCCACTCAAAGAGTGCATGTGATTGCACTCTCGCTCCTGACCATTTGGCTATGTAAATGTATTCTAAGCAAGCTTCCATCTCAAGGACGGCCTTTTGAATTTTTCAATTAGATGGCCAATTTCCTCTTTCTATTGTGTGATGGTTGATAGCTCTGTCTTTTTAACTTCTCAACTAATGCTGGAGTCCCCAAGATTATGTTCTTTAACACTCTTTTCCTTCTGTATAATAATGATCCATTTCCACTAAGTGAAAATTCTATCCATAGTTATCCATAATCACCAATATTACACTATATTCTACTTCCTTTTTCCTTAAATGCTCATCTCCAGGTGAAAAAATTATAAAAAAAAAACTACCTCCCCCCCACCCCCTTCACTGGAGAAGGAATATTACACTTTCACTTAAAAGCTTGAAAAACAGCACATGATGATGACTTTTGCTTATGGGGTCTGCTTCACACCTTAGAATGTAACTCACACCCTTCTAGCTAATGGCTGTCCCAGGGGTGTCTCCTCAACAGAGAAATAAATTGATAATAATAATAACAATAATAATAGTGTTTAATTTTTTTGAAATTAGCTGACAATGTAAAAGTTCAATAATAAAAAACAAACTACAAGTATTTTAAGATTTTTTTTTATTAGGCACTCAAAAATTTAGAGCAAAAATATATTTTTTTGAAAGGATTAATATTAACAATTATACTGATTTTTCATCAAAACACCCTCCATGAGATTTTATCACTGCCTTGCACTCTAGACACATGTAAGGTAGTGATAAAAGACATGACATTCTGGCAATGAATTTTATAATAGCATCTATAATAGTGTAATAATAATCTTACTAACATTATCCCAAGTGATCTCGAGATTTCGTATAAATTTTAAGATGACGGTCTAGACGATCTCATAAAAGGATGATCCCATTTGACCAGGTTTAAGTCAGGCAATTTGGGTGGCCACACCATAATTTGCAATAACCCCTCCTGTTGTATAGTTGCTAGAAAATCCCTGCAGAGCTTAGAGCTGTGCTTCCAGGTCATTGTCTTGTTATAATATAAAATTTCTTCCACAAAATTGAAGTCCAAAGGATATTGCATTATGTTATGTTCAAGGATGTTTTTATAGCTGTTTTTTTTTTTTTTTTTTTAATTCCTCCAATTCTGACGATGTCAACAACTCCAGAAAAAGAGAAGTAACCCCAGGTCATGATGGAACCACTACTGTGCATGACTGTAGGCACTAACAATGTGGCACCATTTTTTTCTTCAGTTGATCATCCCACATAAACTCCATTCTTGGATTGAAAAATTTCAATTTTGGTTTCAACCAACGACAGTACAATTTTCAACTCTTCAATTGTCCAACATTGATGGCTCTTAGCTCAAGCCAAACATTTCTTTTGATTTTCCAGTTTTAATAAGGGTTTTCGAACCGATGCGTGACTATGAAGTCCTGCTGATTTATGATAAAGTTTTAAAGTAAATGCAGACATGGGAGTTTCTCTGTTTCTATTGAACTCAGCTCAGATTTCAGGTGCAGTTCTCCTTTAAATGAAAAACCTAGTTATTTTGCCAATATTTCTCATGGAATGGTTGCCTCCCAAACATGCTGCTCTAGAAAACAATCATCCAATAAATCCACAAAAGCCTTGATAGTGTGTAAGTGACCAAACCACAAATTGTGGGTTGGTCACTTACACTAACAAGGCTTTTGTGGATTTATTGGATGATTGTTTTCTACAGCAGCATGTTCGGGAGGCAACTAGAGGGAGTAATACTTTTGATCTGATTATCAGTAGTGATTCTTCATGCATCAAGAATCTGCAGATAAAGGAACCACTAGGTGGCAGTGATCACAGTGTGCTGAAGTGGGATTTACTCAAAGAGGTAACTACCATCAAGGGTAAAGGGAAGAGATTTTGCTTTCGTAAAGTTGACTATGATGGTCTGAGACAGTATTTAAATTCTATACGGTGGGACAAACTGATGATGTTACCAACAGCGAATTCAAAATGGGAAGCATTCAAAGAATTAATCTTGGAAGCTACTAGGCTTTTCATACCAACAAAGAAATATTGTTCAAGATTTAGGCCTAAATGGATGTCAGATGAACTAATTAAACATGTGACAGAGAAGAAAAATGCATGGGATACATAAATTAACATGCGACACAGAAGCCTATGATAGATATAAGCTAGTCTGTAACAAGTTACAAATGAGGTTAGGCAGGTGAAGGCAGATTACTAGAAATCTTTGGCAAAGGATGCAAAGAAAAACAGCAAAGGGTTCTATACTTATGTAAATGCTAGACGGAAGGGAATGAATCAGACTGGTCCACTTGATATTGATGGTTCAACTGCTGATGATCCTGCTCAGGTAGATAACAAACTAAATGAATACTCTGCATCTAAATTCACACATGAGGAGTTATTCAGGGAGGGGAATGCCAGAGGTGTATTCAACTCTGGCAGTAAGCCAGATAATCTTGTAATAACTGAGAGTAAAGTGGAGGAGAAATTGTTGATGATAAACATAAAAAAGGCACTTTGGTTGGATGGAATTTATCCAGTTATATTAAAGGAGGCGGCAAAGGAAATAAGCAAACCCTTAGCCCTAATTATGAGAACTTTCCTGGATTCAGGGGAGGTACCCAAGGACTGGAGATGTGCAAGTGGAAGTCTGTCTGACTAATTTGATTAGATACTGTTATGTAGTCACAAAGGAACAGGATGCAAGGAATAACTTTGATATCATATAATATTTGGATCTTAGAAAGGCCTTTGATACTGTTGCACATGGAAGACTGCTTCACAAATTGGAGCAGTGTGGCATTGGAGGCAAATTGCTGCATTGGATAAAGGGATGGTAGAGTGGGAGAAGACAGAGAGTGGTAATCAATGGACACTGCTCTTTGTGGACTCCCTCAGGGTTCAGTGTTGGGTCCATTGTTGTTTTCTGTATTTATAAATGATATTGATGATGGTATATCAAGCTTAATGTCCAAGTTTGCAGACGATACGAAGGTTGGCAGGACTGTTAATGACATTAATGACAGTAAACTGCTGAAATAGGATCTAGAAAAATTGAGCAGATGGGATGAGAGGTGGCAAATGAAATTTAACATTGACAAATGTAAAGTACTACCTATGGGAAGCAGTAATCCCAGAGTAACGTATGAACTCTGTGGTACTTTTCATTCCCTACCACTGATAGTGGTAGGGAATGAAAAGGACCTGGGGTAATTGTGCAGGCAGATATGAAGTTTTCTGATTAGTGCAGATGGTCTGCAAGAGTAACTCATGGTGTCTTGTCAATGATAATCACAAGGGGTGATTATCTCCTTGTATAAGGCAATGGTCAGGCCACACCTTGAATACTGTATACAGGTCTGGAGGTCTCAATTTAAGAAGGATGTAGAGCTGTTGGAACGAGTACGGAGGGCAACAAGATTAGTGAACAGAACAAAGGGCTGCTCTTACGAAGAAAGGCTTAAGTTTTACAAATTACAGTGTCTAGAGACTAAGCACGTGTGAGGTGTTCAGATTGAGGTGTATAAAGCCTTGAATAGTTTAAGCATGCTCAATGCTGATGGGATTCTTCCTCTTGCTCAGAATAATCGCCTCTGAGAGGGCATAAATTCAAATTGAGGAAAGACAGTTGTAGGATAGATGTGCGGAAGTTTGCCTTTAGCCAGTGGGTGGTTGATTGCTGGAACAAACTTCCATCTGTTGTTGTTGTTGTAGAAGTTGATAGCTTAAATAGATTCAGGGCAAAACTTGACAAACATTTGGAGTGAGGGGATGGCTGAAAGAAGGGCTGATGCTATATAAGCTTGCTTTCTTGCATCATCTGCCCTTGCTAATGCAAACACTTTCTGAATAATGGATGTTCAATTTTCTAAGTTACAGCCCTTACTCCTCAATTTATATTACTGCAAAACACTCTAGAATCATCTACAATCTTCTATAAAATTGAAAAAAATACTCGAACTTTCTAGAATTTTCTACCACATTCAGCAATCTTCTATATCTTTCTGAAATATTCTCAAATATTCCAGAAATTTTTAAAATATTATTTCAGTTTTTTGATTTTTATACATAACAGAAAATATTTTAATAAAAATTGGAAAACAATTTGGTCCTATTTAAAAAAAAAAAAAACTGAAAATTAAGAAAAGTGAAATGTGATTCCAAACTTTTCGGCAATAGTGTAGTAGTAGTATGTGATGAAATAAAGCAAGTTTATGAGCTTATGCAGCATCAGCCACAGAAAAAAAAATAAATAAATAAAAATAATAATAAAATAAAAAATTTTTACACAACAATTCCCTCTAAATGTTGATCCAATTCCTCCTTAAATTTATTTAACCTATCAACTTCCACAATGAGAGATGGAAGTTTGTTCCAGCAATTAACCACTCACTGGCTAAAGGCAAATTACCACACATCTATTCTACATCTGTATTTCCTCAATTTGAATTTATGCCCCCTTAGGTTCGTAATCTGAACAAGTGGAAGAATCCCATCAGAATTCAACATGCTCAACCCATTCAAGGTCTTATACACCTCAATCAGATCACCTCGCAGGTGCCTAGTCTCCAGCCATTGCAATTTGCAGCAGCTGAGCCTCTCTTCGTAAGAGGATCCCTTCATTCCCCTCACCAATCTTGTTGCCCTTCTCTGTACACGCTGAAGCAAATCTACATCCTTCCTAAAATGAGGCCTCCAGACCTGTACGCAGTACTCAAGGCATGGCCTGACCATTGCCTTATACATAGGGACAATCACCTTTTTCCTGCTAGCAAAATTCCTGTATATCATTGACAAAACCCCATGATCTGCCCTGGCAACCTGTCTGCATTGTTCAGAAAACTTCATATCTGACTGCACAATTACTCCCAGACCTTTTTCATTTTCTACCACCTTAAGTGTAGTAATACACAGTTCGTACATTTCTCTAGGGTTACTTCTACCCATATGCAGTACTTTGCATTTGTCAATTTTAAACTTCAGTTGCCACTTCTCAGGCCATCTGCCCAAATTTCCTAGCTACTGTTGCAGTAGCACACTGTCATTACTGTCATTAACAACCTTGCCAACCTTTGTATCATCTGCAAACTTTGACACTAAGCCTGATATACCTTCATCAATATCATTGATAAATAAACAAAACAACAGTGGACCCAACACCGAATCCTGTGGGACTCCACTAATAACATTAGTCCTCAAACAGCAGCACCCATTGATTACCACCCTCTGTCTTCTCCCACTCAACCATCCTTTTATCCATTGTAGCAACTTACCCTTAATACCATTCTGCTTCAATCTGTACAGTAGTCTTCCATGCACAACAGTGTCAAAAGCTTTCCTGAAATCCAAGTATATGATATCAAAATTATTTTTTGCTTCCAGTTCCTTTGTAACCACATCATAATATCCAATCAATTTGTCAGACAAGACTTTCCCTTAACAAACCCATGCTGTGTCTGAATTATTGCTGCAGTGTTGTCTAGATGATCCTGCAATGCATCTTTAAGCAGTGGCTCCATTATTTTACCCGAAACAGAAGTTAAACTAACTGGTCTGTAATTACTTGTGTCACCCTTCGATCCCTCTTTGTGAATTGGAGATACATTTGCACATCTCCAGTCCAAGGATGCTCTCATAATTATGGCTAAGGGTTTGCATACTTATTTTGCCACCTCCTTTAATATAACTGGATAGATCCCATCCGCCGGCCGGGCTAGCCAGGTGGGTAAAGTGCCTACCTGGCAACCCAAAGTTCGCGGGTTTGAATCCCGCCTCGGGCTTGGATCAAAGTACTGCAAAAACCTTGGGAGCTGCATTATGGCCACAGAAGCCAATGCGGCAACAACTACCAAAAAAAAAAAAAAAAAAAAAAAAAAATATTCCATCCACCCCAGGTGCCTTTCTTATGTTTAACTTCAACAATTTCTCCTCCACTTTGCTCTCAGTTATTACAAAATCATTAAACACCCCGCTAAAATTTGATAACCTTCTGCCATTTTCAAACCTTAATTACTCGTCATGAGTGAATGTAGATGCAAAATAATCGATCAGTTTATTTGCTATCTGAGCAGGATCATCAACAGTCGTACCATCGATATTAAGTGGACCAATCAGATTCATCCCCTTCCTTTTAGAGTTTACATAAGTAAAGAAGTCCTTGCTGTTTTTCTTAGCATCCTTTTCCAAAGATTTCTCGTAATCTTATTTCTCTTGCCTAATCTCCTTTGTGACTTGATTACAGACAAGCTTATATCTGCCATAGGCTTCTGTGTCAGCTGTCAATTTATATGCATGCCATGCATTTTTATTCACTGCCACAAGTCACATTAGTTCGATTGACAACCATTTAGGCCTAAACCTTGAACAATATTTCTTAGTAGGTATGAAACTTTTAGTAGCTTCCACGATTAATTCCTTGAATACTTCCCACTTAGAATTTGCTGTTGGTAACGTCATCAGTTGATTCCACTGTACAGAATTTAAAAACTGTCTGAGACCACTGTGGTCACCTTTACGGAAGCAAAAACCCTTTCCTTTATCGCTGATAGTAATTATATCCTTAAGTAGATCCCACATCAGTAGACTGTGATCACTGCCACCTAGTGGTTCCTTTATCTGCAAATTCTTAATACACGAATGATCACTGCTGATAACCAGATCAAGAGTATTACCCTCTCTGGTTACCTCTTGAGCATGCTGCTGTAGAAAACAATCATTCAATAAATCCATAAAAGTCTTACTAGTGTGCAAGTGACCAAACCGCTAGTGTCAGTCAATATCTGGGAAGTTAAAATCCCCCATTATAAGACATTCTGATTTACTAGCCCACTCTATTTCTCTGTACAATTGTTCACTGTACTCATTCGAGTCATTAGGCCTATAACACACTCCTACTCTTATTTTTGCTTTTGCAGTGCTTAGGTCACACCAAACTGACTCAACAGTGCACTGTTCATCTATATCAACTGGATGCACTTCTTTTGATTTCATGTTTTTCTTAATTAACAGCATAACACCTCCTCCCTTCCTATCCTGTCTATCCTTTTTCTGTACACACGGTACTCCAGAAATTCAAATTCTGCATTCCTAATATCTGTGTGACACCACGTCTCTGATATGTCAACAATATCCGCCTTTGATGTCTTGACCAACAGTTCAAATTCATCAAATTGATTTACTATACTTCTAGCATTGGTATACATGCAAGTATACATGCATCTATTCTTATTCTTAGTTACCCTAACACATCCCATATACCCATCTGTTTCACGATGACTGCCATCAGTCCCTGAAACCAGAGCACCCCCTCGCTCCAGGCCGCTTCTTATTATAATAGAAGTAGTGCAAGAATCACCTTTTGAAGCTGAAGTTCACCTCTGCCTGTGGCTACTTTTAGCCTTTTACTGTGAATCTCCCCCCCCCCCAAGCTAGCAGTTTTCCGAACACTGCCTCGATAGCATCAGCAAATATTCTTGTACCCTTTCAATTTAAGTGTATCCCATCCCTGTAGACGCAGTCTCTCCTGTTAACAAGCACAGACTTATGCTTAACAAGCAAGAGATTTATACAAATAAATCTCTATTTGCATAAAAAAATCATTCCTCTGCACATACATTCCTATGTATTGAAAAATACTTGGATTTCTCAGCTTAACTTTTCTTCTAAACAGTTCTGATTACACATAAATCACAAATCTGGCCCATAAAGAAATACGGTTCTCACATATGGGGCAGTTCCCCTAAAACCTATTTAATTCCTAGAATCTATAGAAAAGAGGGCAGTGAACAGCTGTGCAATTTCTTACTTGCAAATGATTCCATTCCTTATCACCTACCATTTAGTTTTTGCTATATGAACCTTAGAATATTAGTTTTCTCAACATGCTGAAGTTCATAAGCACTTCATACATTTCAAATGTGTCTATAAAGAGTATATTCCAGATTAGGAAGTCTCTTGCAAGGAATATCTGAATGGTCATACCCACTCTGATATTCACTGAAGAAAAAAGAATCACAGAGAGCAAGTAATTAGGGCAAATGAATGGTATTTGTGGTAACTAACTGTTCAAATTTTGTCACAAAGAGTAGGAAGTACCAAGATGATTGTAGGCAGAATGTTGACATCATTGAAATTGGTGCTAAGACTACAAACAGGCACTCCCTGACTTATGTAAGGGTTGCGTTCTGCTGAACTCTGCATAAGTTGAATTTTATGTAAGTCGGAATTTCCCTAAATGCTTATGCAGCATTTTTTTTTTTTTTTTTTTTTTATGTGAACCCCAAACATGAGATGTATTAGAAACTATAGTACTTAGTACCATGCTTGGGTTGGAGGTTGAGAAGACGAAAGAAGATATTTGTTGACATTGGACTAGAACTTCTGTAGATTGTTATTGTCCTGTAATTTTCAGGAAATACGTAAGAAGGAAGGTTGTTCCAGAAAACGGCAGTTGAATGAATAAATGAGGAAGATGAAAAGTTGGTTCTGTGGGTTTGAAGTTGGACAGTAAATGAATGTTTGCTGGTGGCGGCACATGTTCGGACTGTTTTGAAAGAGAGAGCGGGAATTATAGAAGCCAATTCAGAAGAACAGTGCCCATGGAAGTATCTGTAGAAGAGGCATGCAGCTGAAACAGTAAGTCTATGAGAAAGCGAGTGGAGAGACAGACTCTTTTAGAGATGAATCGTTAATTAACCTAACTGCCCTCTTCTGAATGGAATCAAGAAGCCTGAGAGAGGTTTTGGGGGTACCACCCCAGATGTGGGAACAATATTCCATGGCTGGGCGGATTTGCGATTTATACAGAGTGAGCAGCTGTTTGGAAGAAAAGTAACGCCGAGAGCAAAAGAGAAAACCAAGTTTTTTAGATGCAGAGGAAGCAATACAGTCAGTACTCGTATAGCACGATAGTTGTGTTCCTATAAACCCTCGTGCAATGAAAAATCGTGCAATATAAACAACAGGCCCTACGGGAAAAATAGGGTTCAGTGCCGACCACCCAAGTTTGAATACACATTTGTGACCAAAACATTACCAAACACAATAAATAATCGTAATAAAATACTTACGTATTTTATTACGATTATTTTATTACATATTTTATTACGTAATAGTCGTAATAAAATACGTGAGTATTTTATTACGACTATTACATAATAAAATATTGCTAATGCTTTTGCTTCTATCGTAAGCAAACTTGTTTTTTGTTTGATTTTCTATCCAAACAGTTGACAGCCACTGCATCTCTTCCAATTCTTTGTGTCTTAATCTAATGGATTTTAATTACACTTTGAGTTGTTCCTGCTATGAAAGTTGTTTTTATTTTCTCTGCCTTCTTTGTAATTCTCGGCGTTGCCTCATTTAGGTCTGTAGCACGTACAATATCACATGGTCTTTCATTTCGCTCAAAGCGTTTCCCAATTTCATATTTTTTCTCTATCGACAGAGGCAGACTGGCCATAAGCCTTACCGGGGAAACCTCAGTGGGCCTGAGACCGGTGTGATTTTGGCCATAAACCGTAGTATGAGGCCACTATAAATTTCCCCGGGTAAGAATTTTTGACCCAGTCCGCCTCTGTTTATCGATATTGCTTTTTTTTTTTTCTCTCTCTCTGAATCTGCAGTGTCTTCACCAGGACGCTTTCTTTTCACACCTTTTAAGTATTTTACTCATTTTTAGGGAATAAAGCACAATTACAAAACGAGGAGGCATGCTTGATACACATAAACAAAGCTGCGTGTGTGTAGCAACTGAATAAACAACACCGTAAAGGGAGAGATACACTATTAACACCTCACATTTTACTAAAGCACATTTCTAGGGGTCACTACCATAAAATAATAAAAACATTTTCCAGTTGCGTTTCTGCTAGTGGAATCTGTTATAAACTGGTAGTAAACTCGATCTAATTGCATTTCCGATTATATCGATAGCTGGAATTGTGTTGGTTTTTATGTTATTATGATGAAATGTGTTTCCCCATCACTGATATAAAGTTATAATCCGTTGGGGTGATTCTGCGTTCGACTACCATTTCTTGTAAACACAAAGGTGAATCGTGCATAAGTGAATTCGGTTCGTGTTATATAAGATATCGTTCCCCTATTTATAAATCGTGTTTGATCGAATTTGTGTAATTAATGTAAACATGTGTTATACGAGGACTGACTGTATTTGTAATGTGCTTGTGCCAAGAGAGAGATTAGAAGTCAGGGTAATCCCCAAAAGAGATATATCATTTTGTCTAGAAATCGGAGTGTCACTAAAGATAAGCATAGCAGCAGAAGAATCCTTTTTGCGAGATATAAGATAAGACTGAGTTTTAGAAGGGTTGAAATCAACTAAGTTGTCTTTGCCCCACTGGAGAATTACCTGAAGATCAGGTAATTGGTATTCCTTAAACCTGAAGATCAGGTTTAAGGAATTGGTAGCAATTTTTTAAAAAATTGAAACTGATTGAGCAGGACAAGGTTTCTCAAAATGGAAAGTGGAATGCAATGTGCTATCATCGGCAAAACTATGGATAGGATTTCCAGTCAATGGAAGAAGGTCATTAATATACAAGAGGAAAAGAGTGGGGGAAAGAACTGAACCTTGGGGGACACCGGCATTAGTGGAGAAGTTAGAAGACAGAGAGCCATCTACCATCACCCTGAGTGAGCGATCAGACAGAAAACTGGATAACCAATTACTAAAAACATTTGGTAAACCATAAGATGGAAGCTTGTTTAGAAGACCTTTATGCCAAACACAATCAAAAGCCTTTGAGATGTCAAGAGCAACTACTTGTGTTTCACCGAACCTTTCCATTGAATTAGTCCATAAATGGGTAACATAAGCCAGAATATCACCAGTGGATTGACACTGACGGAATCCATACCGGCAATCGTTGATCAGATGGAAGATTTCAAGTAGTTTAGGAGTTGGTGGTTAATTGATTTCTCCATTACTTTAGAAAGAGTAGAAGTAATTGCAATGGGACGATAATTGGATGGGAGGGATTTGTCACTCTTTTTAGGAACTGGCTGGATAAGGGCAAATTTCCAAGCAGAAGGAAAAACACCTTTGGAATAATAAAGTGAAAAAAGGCGGCAAAGAATAGGAGAAAGTTCAGGAGCACAGGTTTTGAGAACAAGTGGAGAAATACCATGAGGACCTGGGGCTTTCTTAGCATCAAGTTCATCAAACTCCTTCTGATATCCTTTTGACGGAAGACCACAGGAGGCATTGAATGGAGCGTGTTGGGAATGGTGGGGGGTGTTTTACCAAGATCATTAATACATGAGCTGGAAGAAAAATGGGATGCCAGCAGGTCAGCTTTATCCTTGGCTGAAGTGACAACAGAACCATCTGGTTTGGACAGAGGTGGGAGCAGAGAAATGGGCAAAAGTTGTGGCCAAAAGCTTTGGCAAGAGACAAGAATGCTCGGCTACCATTAGGGCAAGAAGCAAGTTTTCTACTCTTAGCATGTTCAAACTCTAGTTTGGACTGATTAATAACTGCTTTACAATTGTTGGGAGCTTTGGTGTAGGCAGAAAATGAAACTGATGAATTAGAAACAAGCCAATTACGATATGCAACATTCTTCTCTTGAACAGCCTTAGCACATTTATTGGAAAACCAAGGTTTAGATAAAGGATGAGATTTTAAAGTGGAGTGTGGGATAAAGGATTCCACTCCTGCAAGAATAATTTCACTGACACGATCTGAGCAAACGTTGACATCAGAACTTTTGAAACAGTAATCCGACCAAGGAAAAGAAGAAAAGAAGTCTTGCAGGTCATCCCATTTTGCATTCTTGTAATGCCAAACAACACGAGGTTGGGAATAGCCATGAGATAAAGGTTCCATTGGAGAAGAGACAATCAGCAAGTTGTGATCTGAAGTGCCTAAAGGACCTCTCACTTCGACTGTGTACTTAGAAGGGTTGTTTGTTAGAAAAAGATCAAGTGTATTGGCTGAATGATTAGGATTGTCCAGTATTCTTGTAGGTAAATGAACAATCTGTGCTAGGTCATTAGTAATTGCAAAAGCCTTAGCATCTCGACCTGCTGGGTCGGTGTGACTAGAAAACGGAAGCCAGCTGGAGTTGTGAACATTAAAATCACCAAGGAAAATTACCTCACTGTTAGGAAAGTTGGACTGGAGAAAGTCAAGTTGCAAAGAGAGGAAGTCAAAGAGCTCCAAGCAATTAGTGGAGTTGGGAGAACGGTAGAGACAACAGATGAATTTGACACAATAAGGTAGAGAGATTTTAAGCCAGAGGAGATCAAGAGAGGAGATTCCAAATTGCCAAGTCTCTGACAGGGAATATCAGAACGGACATATGCACAAGTACCACCTTTGAGGCAAAAGGAATCATACAGCGAATAATTTGGGATCTGAGATGAGCAGTAGTTAAATCAACCGATAACTGAGATTCTGTCAGAAAAAGTACATAGGGTTTGGCAGACTGCAAGTGGAAATGGACATCGTTGAGATTAGAATTGAGACCACATATATTTGTGAAATGAATTAGGAAGTGATTGGGAGGTTTAGATCTTTTCGCAGATAAGCTTGCTCTATTAGTTTGACAATTCATGGTGTATTCAATAGTAAGAAAAAATGGGTGGGGCATGCTGTATGAAGTAACGAAATTTTTGGATATTAGCATTAGCATTAGTAGAGGCATTTGATGCAAGAAAGCAAGCTTATGCAGCATCAGCCAAAAAAAAAAAAAAAAAAACCCACTTCCACTTCACCCCTCTGTTCGTTCAAAATACCTGTCCAGCTGAGCCTTAAACTTATTTAGGCTATCAACCTCCACCACAAGGGATGGCAGTCTGTTCCACCAACCAACCACCCGCTGGCTAAAGGCACATTTCCGCACGTCTATCCTACATCTGTCTTTCCTCAATTTGAATTTATGCCCTCTCAGATGATTTTTCTGAGATAGAGGAAGAATCCCATCAGCATTGAGCATGCTTAAACCATTCAAGGCTTTATACACCTCTATCAGATCACCTTGCTAGTGCCTAGTCTCCAGACACTGTAATTTACAAAACTTAAGCCTTTCTTCATAAGAGCACCCCTTTGTTCCATTCACTAATCTTGTTGCCCTTCTCTGTACTCGTTCCAGCAGTTCTACATCCTTCTTAAAATGAGGCCTCCAGACCTGTATACAGTACTCTAGGTGTGGCCTGACCATTGCCTTATACAATGGAATAATCACCTCCTTATCCCTGCTGGAAAAATTCCTGTATATCATTGACAATACTCCATGAGCTACTCTTGCAGCCCGTCTGCACTGCTCAGAGAACTTCATATCTGCCTGCACAATCACCCCCAAGTCCCTTTCATTCTCTACCACTGTCAGTGTAGTACCACAGAGTTGATACGTTGCTCTGGGGTTGCTTTTTCCCATGTGTAGTACTTTACATTTGTCAATGTTAAACTTCATTTGCCACCTCTCAGCCCATCTGCTCAACCTTTTCAGATCCTGTTGCAGCAGCATAGTGTCAGTAGTGTCCTTGACAACCCTGCCAACCTTTGTATCATCTGCAAACTTGGACATTAAGCTTGATATACCATCATCAATATCATTTATAAATACAGAAAACAATAATGGACCCAACACTGAGCCCTGAGGGACTCCACTAATAACATTAGTCCACGATGAGCAGTGTCCATTGATTACCACTCTCTGTCTTCTCCCCCTCAACCACCCCTTTATCCATAGCAGCAATTTGCCTCCAATGTCACACTGCTCCAATTTGTGTAGCAGTCTTCCATGTGCAACAGTATCAAAAGCCTTTCTAAGATCCAAGTATATAATATAAAAGTTATTCCCTGCATCCAGTTCTTTTGTGACTGCATCATAGTATCCAATCAAGTTGGTCAGGCAAGACTTCCCCTTAACAAAACCATGCTGTGTCTGAGCTATAACTGAAGTCTTGTCTAAATGATCCTGCAGTGCTTCTTTAACCAGTGCCTCCATTAATTTTCCTGGAACAGAAGTTAAGCTCACAGGTCTATAATTACTTGTGTCAGCCTTTGATCCTCCTTTGTGAATTGGGGTCACATTTGCACATTTCCAGTCTATGGGTACCTCCCCTGAGTCCAAGGAAGCTCTCATAATTATGGCTAAGGGTTTGCTTACCTCTTTGCTGCCTCCTTTAATATAACTGGATAGATCCCATCCACCCCGGGTGCCTTTCTTGTGTTTATCTTCAACAGTTTCTCCTCCACTTTACTCCCAGTTATTTCAAGATTCTGTAGCTTACTGCTAGAGTTGAATACACCTCTGGCATTCCCCTTGCTGAATAACTCCTCATGTGTGAATGTCGATGCAAAATATTCATTTAGTTTGTTAGCTACCTGAGCAGGATCATCAACAGCTGACCCATCAATATCAAGTGGACCAATCTGATTCATCCCCTTCCTTCTAGAGTTTACATAAGTAAAGAACTCTTTGCTGTTTTTCTTTGCATCCCTTGCCAAGGATTTCTCATAATCTGCCTTCGCCTGCCTAACCTCCTTTGTAACCTGGTTGCATATCAACTTGTATCTATCATAGGCTTCTGTGTCATGTGTTAATTTGTAAGTATCCCATGCATTTTTCTTCTCTGCCATATGCCTCATTAGTTCATCTGACATCCATTTTGGCCTAAACCTTGAACAATATTTCTTAGTTGGTATGTAAAACCTAGTAGCTTCCAAGATAAGTTCTTTGAATGCTTCCCATTTTGAATTTGCTGTTGGTAACATCATCAGTTGGTCCCACTGTATAGAATTTAAATACTGTCTCAGTCCATCGTAGTCGCCTTTACGGAAGCAATAACCCTTCCCTTTACCCCTAATGGTAGTTACCTCTTTCAGTAAATCCCACTTCAGCACACTGTGATCACTGCCACCTAGTGGTTCATTTATCTGCAGATTCGTAATGCATGAAGAATCACTGCTGATAATCAAATCAAGAGTATTACTCCCTCTAGTTGCCTCCCGAATATGCTGATGTAGAAAACAATCATCCAATAAATCCACAAAAGCCCTGCTAGTGTGTGAGTAACCAGCCCCCAAATTCCAGTCAATATCTGGGAAATTAAAATCTCCCATTATAAGACTCTCTGATTTACTGGCCCACTCTATTTCCCTGTACAGTTCCTTATTATACTCATCAGAGTCATTAGGCCTATAGCACACTCCTACTCTCAATTTTGATCTCCCAATGCTTATGTTACACCAAACTGACTCAACACTGCACTGTCCAGCGATGTCGACTGGCTTCACTTCCTTGGTTTTTATGTGTTTCTTAACTAATAGCATAACCCCTCCCCCCTTCCTATCCTGTCTATCCTTTCTGTAGACGTTGTACTCCCCAAATTGCAGTTCTGCATCCCTTATATCTGTGTGACACCACGTCTCTGATATCCCAACAATATCTGCCTTTGATGTTTTGAGCAATACCTCAAATTCATCAAATTTATTTACTAAACTCCTAGCATTGGTGTACACGCAAGTATACCTGCACCTGTTTCTATTCTTAGCTACCCTAACACAACCCACGTGTTTACTTGTACCGCAATGGCTCCCAGCAGTCTCTGAAATACCATGCATCTTGTTTTTCAGGCTTCTGCTCATTCTAATAGAAGCAGTGCAAGAATCTCTTTCACCTCTGCCAGTGGCTACTGTCAATCTATTGGTCTTTGTCTCCCCCCAAGCTAGCAGTTTTCCGACCCACCTAACACTGCCTCGATAGCATCAGCAAATATTCTTGCACCCTTTCTATTTAAGTGTATCCCATCCCTGTAGAAGCAATCTCTCCTGTTAACAAGTACAGTCCAGGCTGAAAAAAATTCTACCCCTTGAGCCTTGCACAATCTTTCCAGGGCCGAATTGATCGACAAGGCTCTCATCATATACTCCCTCCTATCGTGTCTGGGCAGAATTGCAGACACTTTCAAATTCAACCCTAATTCTCGGCTTTTGTTCAACAGTGACCTGTACTTGTTAAGTAATTCTGCCGGTCTCCTACTCTTAATATTATTAGTGCCAACGTGTACAACTATATCACCTTTTGTGCCCTTAAAACATGATATTCGCTCTACAACGTCATCAACCTTTGCCCCTGGCAGACATACCCTGGTCCTGTTCCACCTATCTTTTTTACAAAGCATGTTCCCCGTTTCCCTGACAATAGAGTCACCAACAACTACTAGTTCCTTCGGGACCAGCGCATTCTGCCTTGGGGGTTGTCTCTGTGTCACGCGATGCCCAAGTGCAAGCTCTGGCGTTGATGTGGGCAGCTGAGAGCTTGATGGGCCCCTCAATTTAGTTTCTTCGAGGGCATCCACCCTGTCCTTCAAGCTCTCATATAGGCCCACAAGAACGCCAAGTTGTTGCCTGATATCGATACACTCCTTGCATCGCGCACACACAAAGACATCCCCCTTGGCAGTATCATGTCCCGTACCCGATTGCTCTGCAAACATCAAGCAAACAGTGCATTTTATAAGGCTGTGAGTCAGAGGACAACTGCCCCCCTCAGTTCTGCTCTGAGCCACAGCGCTTCCATTAGCTTGAGCATATGTCGTACATGTGGTAAGAATATACCCAGATCCTTGACATAACGTGGCCTCGACAATGCTCCCTGCATACACACTACTCAGACTCCCTCCAGTCACTATCTGGCAGAGTAGAGGTAGCAAGATTATATACTAGCTGATCCGGAAGCAAAGCCTCCTAGAGGGTTACCAATAGGTTCGGTCCAGTGTACTAACTAGCGGCCGGCCTGAGAACACCGTTTTAGAGCTGTACCCTCGAAATGTAAGGAATATTGGATCTCGCCACGACGTTCATCATAACCTCAAAAGTCATCAATCATACTGCATGATGGAAGAGATAGGGAAGGGTTGACCGGAACTTAGCTCTAGAGACTAAACATGGGTTCCACCACTTCAAGCCTCCAATAAGCAAAGTGGTGGTATTTCACCGGTTGATGAGAGTCATCTACCACCTAGTACTGCCTGGTAACATAGAGGGGCGGCGTTCCTCTGTGTGGTATGGGTGCCACACCTCTACGCCTGCTTACATTGGTTCATACCTGGGTAGTCACCCACAGTGTGCTTGTGCATGGAGGTTATACCCAGGATTTCTAACAGTTCCACCATCGTGAAGGTGCATGTAGAGGATTTGGCTGTCACAGACTATCTGGACTTCGCCGAAATTGGGTCCACTTGACTTGAGTGTTACCCGAATATCAGTTCTATCAGCGTTTTAGACTCCCAGGTAGTAAGTACAGCTTGACTGGCATATCTGAGAGAATGTCTGTGACAACCTCAAGGACCAACTTGCAACTATGCCGCTGAATTTGACTGAAGCAAAAAAGAAATGTTTGACGAACATGTAAACAGAATTATTTATTAAATTTTTTTAAATTCTTACATAGGAAAAATTACAAAAGCGTGTAATTACAAAAAAAGGAAGGAGACAGGCATAATGTTAGCAAGTTGTACCTTTCGAGCATCGTTGCCAGAATCAACGTTGCCAGCTGATAAGTATGTGGCTGCAGAAATTTAGAAGGGGTTTTTTCAAAATTTTTCTACTGCTGCAGAATCGGCACTGGCTACTTCACTGCATACTTTACTGTTGTAGAAACCAGTGCGAAGTTTGAACCTATTAAATCATCCATTGCTTGCCACAAACTTAGCTTGGGGTTCACCGTATTTATCCTTAATATCTTCATAAATACTTGTTGCTTTTGTTGAATGGCTATTAGACTCAGAGGCACTCGCTTCTGAATCTGATTTTCCATCCATATTATTAATAGCTTTTCCATCTTCGATATAGCACCTGAATGCTGTTTTGTAATCACGGTTGATCTTAAATGCATTGATCCTTTAACATGTTCTTTTACACGCATACTCTCCTTTAAAATAGTATTCACCATTGAAGCAGCGAGACATAATTCCCGTGCAATAGATGACAAACTTTGCCCTGCTTCGTACTTAATCATTTTCATCTTTATTTCTAAATCAATTTTGTTTTGTTTCCTAGCCCTGCCACCATTTGCTCCATTGGTCGCTTTCCTTTCATCATTGTAACAAGTAAATAGGAATGAAGAGTCTGAAAATTTATTTATGTTTCTTATATGATTGAAGATTTCAGTGAAGGGGAACACATTTCACCATAATAACGTAAAAACCCACACAATTCCAGTTATCACGATTATTGCAACTGGAAGAAGATAGAGTTTACTACCTGTTTATAATAGATTGCACTAACAGAAAACCCAATAAACCAGAAAGTGCAAATTGTTTGTATTGTTTTATGGTCGTGACCTCCAGAAATGTTCTTTAGAAAAATATCAACAAAGCCATTCAAAATTGATTCTTATAACAGAACATATGATAACGATGAAAGGGTAGCACTCCATTATAAAAATGAGCTTTTAGAGAGATAAATAACTTGGTTATATAGCAAAAATTTCTACTTCTGAGGTCTTGGAACAAATTACAAAAAAAAACCAAAAAAACTGTGTTATTGGGTTTACATTGCGATGTTTTTGCAATACCTCCATTTATTCCTACAGGATGCAAAATAAGTTTCCACAATTTTTTTAAGTTTAAGTTTGCACCGACTGGAAAAAACTTGCGTAAAGTTGAATTTATCGAAGTTGAGTAATTTATCGTAAGTTGAGAAGTGCCTGTATGTTTTTGAAATAAATTAGGAAATTTCTGAAGGCTTACTTCTTTTCTCAGATGTTTGTTCCACTGGTTTGACTACTGAACCAATCAATATATATAGATGTAACAAAGATGGAATTCAATATATATAGATGTAACAAAGATGGAATTCAATATATATAGATGTAACAAAGATGGAATTCAATATATATAGATGTAACAAAGATAGAATTCAATATATATAGATGTAACAAAGATAGAATTCAATATATATAGATGTAACAAAGAATGGAATATCTAGATGTAACAAAGTTTGAGGTAAAGTAAGGGGGTAACCTGTATATGCAGTTAAATATGCCCAGCTCTTTAACATAGAAAAGCTTCCCTCCCCCAACAACTCTGTCTCCTTCTGGTTACAGCTGGCAGCAAGATTATTCACTAGCTCATCCAGTTGCTTCCTAAAGAATTGTCAGTGGTCCAACTGAGTGATAGTTCATTCTGATAGGCTATCCTAGTGACTACCCTGCAAAACCATTTTAAGCTCTATCCTTAAAATATAAGGAATGCTGGGTCTCATCCTAACATTTGTCATAACCTCAAAAGGCATGATTTATACTCTTGACAGAAGATATGTAAAACTGTATTCACATAATAAAAATTTATATTAAGTGATTCAAAATGCATACACTCCACATTATAGGAGGACAAGGAAAACTAGATTTAATTTTGAACTGAGAATGTCTGTCTCTCTCTCTCACTTACAGTATAATGGGATTTGATTTTATTATGAACACTGTAACGTAAAAGAAACATAGATCAATATTGGCTGCACTTCAGCCAAAGAGAACCAATAATCTCTTGGTACACATAAAAAAAAACCTCTTATTTTAATGAAATTAAAATAATGAAGAATAACTGAAAGAAGTTAAATTCCTGTACAACAAGGGTTGAACACACACACACACCATGGGGCCAACAGTAAAAAATTTGGATCATTGAATAGTACACATGATATAAGTGATTTGGATGGAGCCAAAACCTGCCAGTCCTCTGGTCATTTTGAACGCTTACTATATTGGCACCATGATTATAAAAAATTACAAAGTAAAATGTGAAATTTGTAAAAATTAAAGCAAAACAATTAGTATAATATAGACAAAAGGTATGTCAGAAATACATAATATAAAAATTATATATTTACCTTATTCTCATTGAGTGGATCACGGTATAAAACTTTGACTATTTCTCCATTTTTGGCACTCTTGATGTGAATAGGTGTAGCTTGGTCTGTAACTTTCTGTGGAAAATTGTGAAATATATATATAAACAAATGTGTACACACACACACACACACACACACACACACACACACACACACATTAGTATATTACATATCTGATTAGTTAGTGATGTATTTAAACACCATTTTAGTAGTGCTGAAATACATCACACAGAAATAAAAACTAAAATTAAGTGAAGAGAACAACTTTTTAGCTCTCTGTTAATATCAGGAAATGGCTATACTGTTCCAAATATTCTATAATTGATGTTTTTTCTCTTCAAAATGACTAGTATATAAAGTTACTACCATATCAGAGTGTATGATGTATACTCTTTCTAGTATTTTCACTACCAGAATATCCAATCAATGTTTGCTAAGGATGGGGCACAATTATTTTGAATGATAAAATAGGATAGAGATATTTCCATGTAAAGAGAGCAGTAATCGAAACACTTGAGTAGCTGTTTTGTTTTTTACCATGGAAGGTTTGTTTGTTATTTGGTTTTTAGGAGCATTAGCAACTAAGGTCATATTGCTCCGGGATATGTGGTGGTCATTCCGTGACCTTTCTGCATCCTCTGTATTTGGTGGTGACCATGGAAGGAAATCCTAATTTATTCTCATAGGAAATATTATTGTACAAGAAGGGCATAGCCTTATTCTGTACAAACCAATGAGTAAACCGAAATTGCTCATTGCTATGTATTTTATGTATAGTACTAATACTTTTAGCACTATACACAAACTATTAGTGCGATATAAACCCATGTAAAGTACATAACTAGCATGCTGGAAATGACCACCCAGATGTGAAGTAACATAAGCAGGTGACAAAGTAGCAGATAACTTGTTACATGGGGCAATACCAACACTTTTCTTAAAAGACAAAGTGGTGAAAACCATGTTTGATATGAGCAAAGCTGCAACTCCCCATCACTTCTGTCATGTTGCATGGGTCACATCTTTTGATACTGTAGCAGATTTAATGGTGAGATCCTGTATTCTTTACTTTCAAGGATACAACTTTAAAATGGTTTCCAAGTCAACTGCTAAATAGTCCACCAAATTTAACCAAATGGTAATGTCCTAAGAGGCACCTGAATCAGTTAGTGTATAATTCTGTTGCCTATATGGTGGGAATCCGAGTACACTGAAAGGGCAAAATTCATGGGGTTCCTGGACAATGAGATGCTGTCACTCTTCCCACCAGTGGATGAACCCACTGCTTGGCAAGTATATAGGTACACTGCATCATTGCATTCATGTAGACAGTAATTCAATGTCAGTATGGATAAACATCGTGAGTTAACTGACTTTAAAAGAGAGATGATAGTGGGTGACCAACGTAGTGGTCACTCTATCATGGAGATGGTACAGAAATTGCATTATCCCCATTCGATAATATCAAGAGTGTATTGGGAATAAGTCATTTCTGGAATAACATCTCATTGTGGACAGTGCTATGGGTGGAGAAAGGTGGTAGATGAACATGGCCATAGATGTCTGTCTTGCATTGTTTCAGCCAACTGGAGTGTGACAGTGGCACAAATCACCACCGATTTATGTGAGGGAGGTGCCAGAAAAGTCTCCACCAAGACCATCAGGCGATCATTAGCCACAATAGGTTATGGAAGCTACAGACCCACCAGAGTCCCATTGCTAAAACCACGACACAGGACTCTATGCCTCAACTGGGCGAAAGAGCATTGGCACTGGATCTTGGATAATTGGAGACAGGTCTCCTGGTCCGATGAGCTCTGTTTCCAGTTATTTTGAGCGGACGGGAGGGTGCAAATCTGACGAGAAACCACACAAAGCTATGCACCAGTCATGTCAACAAGGAACTGTTCATGCAGGTGGATGGTCGGTAATGGTCTGGGGCATGTTCAACTGCTACATGTTGGGGAAAGAAGGAGAAATACTGCTAAGGCCACATTATATTGAGGAACTGGTATATTTTTGCTGTTGTGTCACAGCTAAAAGGTTCTACAATTCATACAATGAATCACCCCCGCTCCTCCAACTTTTACTACATCTATATCAATGCTTATCTGCAAAAGGAACTAAACTTCCCAAAACTTAATACATTTTACAAATACATGAAGGGAGGTTGAAAAGTTTCTAGCCTCTCATAAAAGGAATGCTGGTGAAACCCATTTATTTTTCAACATAGCCTCCCAAAGTCAACACACTTTCTGGCATGATCCACTAGCTTTCATAACCCACTCAAATAAAATTCAGGAGGGTTTGACTCAAACCAGTTGTTCACTGCATCCATCATAGCATTGTCCTGTTGAATTTCTGTTCTTTTAATTCTTTTTTGAGATTTGGAAATAGAAAACAGACTGATTGAGTCAAATCCAGTGAGTAGGGTGGATGCTATAACAGATTGAACCCACAGTCATGTAGTGTTGCCTGAGAAACAGTGTGTGCACTGGTGCATTGTCTTGATGCAAGATGGCTCCTTTGTCCAATTTCCTGTAGCTTTTGAGCTTCAATTCCTGGTAAAAATACCTCAGTAGGTTAGAATAATACTTGGCATTGAGAGTGGCACCTCGTTCAAGGAAATCTATCATGATCACTCCCACTGCATCCCAGAAGACAAATTCCACGACTTTCCCAGCACTTAAAACTTTATGGGGGAGGGGAAAGAGGGATGGTTCCACTGTTTCAATTGTTGTGTTATTTCAGGGTCAAAGTGGTGCACCCACGTTTGGTCCATAATGAAATTTCACCCACAAAACTGTGCTTTATTATCTTCAAAATGTGGCACAATCTCATGACAACATCTCACTCTTTCCTCACTTGTGATCTGCACCCAGTGCTTTAGGGGATCCACCTTGAAGAAACCTTCTTCATTCTTAAAACGTTCACCACAATACTGTGAGCTCGCTCATAGGAGACATTGTATGTACTTCAATGTCATTCGGTGATCTTGTCATGAATGGCATCCACATTTGCAGGTGTTGATGTGGTAACAGGCCTCCACTGTGAGGTGCATCTTCAACACTGTCTAGTTCACACTTAAATCCTGTAGTCCAGTTTTTGATGGCATATGAAGATTCCCCTAATGTCTGTTCCATGTCTTTATGAATTTCTCCAGTAATGTTCCCTTTAAATGAAGGTACTCAATGATTGCACAGTGCTTGATTCTCTCAACAGTCACCATCTGCATTCACCTTCCACACTTTAACACCCTCTGTAAATATTCTCCTTCACACTCAAGTTCATCAAAGCATTCTGCTCTTAGTGAAAAACAGAATCTTAGACAATACACCCAGTTGGTATGGGTGGCCAGTGTAAAGTTGAGTCAGTTGGGTGTGACAAACAAAAATGAGAGTAAGAGTTATAACCCAAATGACTGTGATGAGTATAACGAATAACTATACTGTGTCTGAGAAAAGACAAATGTAGGATAGACGTGAGGAAATTTGCCTTTAGCCAGCGGGTGGTTGGTTGGTTGGTGGAATAGACTTCCATCCCTTGTCGTGGAAGTTGATAGCCTAAATAAGTTTAAGGCTCAGCTGGACAGGTATTTCGAACGAACAGAGGGGTGAAGTGGAAGTGGTTATTTTTTATTTATTTATTTATTTCATTTATTTATTTTTTTGGCTGATGCTGCATAAGCTTGCTTTCTTGCATCAAATGCCTCTACTAATGCTAATGCTATACAAACAAATAGGGTGGGCCAGAAAATCAGAATGTCCTATAATGGGAATTTTAACTTTCCAGATAATAAATGGAACCTGTGGGTTGGTAACTCACATACTAGCAGAGCTTTGCTGGATAAACCAGAAGACTGTTTCCTGCACCAGCATGTATGAGAGGCAAAGAGAGAAAGTGATACTCTTGATCTGATTAACAGCAGTGATGAAGTGTATTGATGAGGATTTATTTAAAGATATAACTACTGCCAAAGGTAAAGAGAAAGTATTTTGCAAAGTTGATTACAATGGTTTTAAAGAGATTTCAAAAATTCTTTTCTGTGTAACGAACTGACATTGTCAAAAGCAAATGCTAAATGGGAGGTGTTTCACATAAGCTACCAATGTCAAAGATAGTACTCAAGGTTTAGGCCTAAGTGAATATCAGATGCATCCACTTAGCTGCAGCCAAAAAAAAAAAAAAAAAAAAAAAAAACACACACACATGGGATGATTATAAATTATAAGGGGAGGCACAGAAACCTAGAGTAAAAAAGGTAAAACTAGTCTGCAATCAAGTCACTAAGGGGATTAGGAAAGCTAAGGCAAATTATGAGGGTGCCTCCGTAGCCAGGTGGGCAGAAGCAGCAGTGTGTAGCACACGCTTCTTGATTAGACCGAGGTTCGAGCCCGTGACCACCAAATACAGAGGATGCGGAAAGGTCAGGGAATGGCCACCACATATCCCCAATATGGCCTTAGTTGCTAATGTTCCTAAAAACCAAATAACAAACAGCAGATTATGAGAAGTCTCTGGCAAAGTATGCAAAGAAAAAAAACAAAGATATCTTTTCTTCTGTTAACGTTAAAAGGAAAGGGATGAACCACATAGTGCACTATGAATGGATAAATATTGATGATCCTGTTCAGATTGCTAGTGAAATGAATAATTAGTTTGCATCTGCATCCAAGTGCAAAAAATTTTAGGGATAGGAATACCAGATGTATACCAAGTTATAACTGAAAGCTAAATGATTTTGTGATAACTCAGAGAAAGCAAAAGATAAATTTAAAGCTAAAAGTAAATAAGGCACCAGAGAATGAAAGAATCTATCAAATTATATTACAAGCAAGCAGCAAAAGAGGTAAGCAAACCTTTGGCCATAATTATGAGAGCATTCTTCAATTCAGAGAAAGACTACATTGGAGATGTGCAAATATCTCTCCTATTCAAAGGGGAACTAAAGACCTATGATTATGTAATTACAGTTCTGTAAAGCTTGAATTCTGTTCTAGTGAAAATAATGGAATCGGTTGTTAAAGAAGTATTTTAGGATCATCTTGACAGGAATGCAGTTATACAGCATCACACCATGGATCTGTTATGGGAGATCTTGTCTGACCAATCTGATTAACTATTACGGTGCAGTAAGAGAAGGAAGGTACTGAAAGCAAAAAATAATATTAACATCATATAGTTAGATTTTAGTAAATATTTTGACTGTTCCTAAAAGGCTGCTGTACACATTGCCATGAGGCATTAGGAGCAAGTTACTGCTATATATAGAGAGATGATGAATGGCAGAAGATCATTAGCAGTGTCCTTCAGGATTCAGTGCTGAAGCTCTTAATTATGATTTAAAAACACTGTTACACCCCATGACAGTTTTAAATGTTTATTGAAGTGAATCACATCAATTTACACTTAATACTTTGGTGACATTTTGCGGTTCAACTGAACTCTGTCATTAGACCTAAAGAAGAAGGGGTTATGAAAGAAATCAAATTAGCAATTGTAGGGTTACAACAGGATTGCATTATGAAGTTACATTAATGGATTTTAATATAATATTGGCATTCTGATGATTAAGTTAAGATAAATTAACTATAGAAATGAGGTGCACAAAAAACATTCAGAAAATTAAGGTAATTTAAACCTGAGGAGGGGGGAAATGGAAGTAAATTCTAAAGAATTATCAAATAAGTAAGATTATGGAGAGACATCTGAATTCTGGAGAGATACAGCTTGAAAGTATGGTACAGGGATTTGTTATCCCAGTCTACTTCCCATTTGGTGTTGTGGAAGTGGGTAATTTGAATAAATTTAAGGAAGGATTACACATTTTGTTGGCATATATGTACATATACACTGGCGTTCAAAGAAAGTGCATCACCCCTTAAAATTGTAATTGTCATCCGAATAACGTAAGTATAGAGACCATTTCAACCTGCCAAGTAATTGCATCTTTCAGGATGGCTCTACTCCTTGTCGTTGGGCGAAAAGTGTAAGTAGGCACTTGTGTAGTTACTTTAGTTTCATTTCTGTATTAGAGTTTCGAGAGTAATGTGTTTACATTTGTTACAGGTGAAAAAATGGTTGGAAGAATGGTCCATTACAACTGTTAGCTGGCTAGGAAACAGCCCTGACCTGAATCCTATAGAGAACTGTTGGCATCGTGTGGAATCTGCAGTTGCCAGAAAGAAACCAAAGATCCTTTGTGAACTTCAGGAAGCCATAATTCATGTTTGGAACCATGAACTATCAGTTGATTATCTTCAGAAATTGATCTTGTCAATGCCTTGATGGTGTGCTGCTGTCATCAGGGCCAGAGACAGTTCAGCTAAATATTAGTTTGCACCTGGTGAACTTTTCATTTTGTTTTCCATTTAAAATGATAAACTGAAGCAAATTGATGGCTTCTGATAACATTTCAGCCATAATCATTGTTTACCAAAACTGTTGTATAAAGGTTGCAATGCTCATTCTGGAATATTTTGAGAGCACCTGTCAAACATTACTTAGCTTTGCCTTAACTATTAATAAATATCTTTTGTTTATATTTCTATTTGTGATGCTAGTCATTAATGTAATATACCATCACGAAAAATGGTTAGAAATATGGAATTCCTATGTGATGCACTTTCTTTGAACACCAGTGTATGTATAGTGAGGAAAACCTGTTCAATCAGCAACTCTGAAGAATCACGTGAGCAGGAAAGATGTAACTAATACCTGTCCATCAAAATTAGATAAAACTACAGCTTGCCTACTAACACCTTGTGATCAGGTTGAAATGTGCTATGTTTATATTAGTTTTCTTTCAGCCAGCGAGCCATTGATAGCTGAAACAAGTTGCCCTTGCAGGTAGTTGAGGCTGATAGTTTGAATAAATCCAAATGCCAACTGGATGCTTATGTGTGTGAGGAGGGAAGCATATACATATATGTATGGCATATATGTATAGTGAGGTGAGTTGGTTTTTTCCTTTCTTTTTTTTTTTTTTTTTTTTCTGGCCAATGCTATACAAGTTTGCTTCTTTGCATCATGTGCCCTTCTCTCTCTATTTCTTGAACTCTCTCTTGAATTCAAGTAAAGTTTTATTTCCACAATCTTTTCTACAATTGCTAATTTGATTTCTTTCATATTATAACTTCCTCTATGGGCCTGACGATGGGTTCAGCTGAATCTTGAAACATTGCTAAAGTATTAAGTGTAAATTTAATACTTTGGCAAATCTGAAGTATTTAATACTTCAATAAACATTTAAAGCTCTATCAAGTGATGTAAAAATTTTCAATTTCCTTTAAATCATAGTTAATGGCAAACCATGTATTGTCCCTGCTCTCTTTCACACAATAAGCATTAGGCCTCTTAATGTTTTCAATATTTATTAACGATATCGATGATGGCATAACAAGTGTAATGTCTAATTTTGCAGAAGATACAAAGTTTTGTAATGACAGGAATCATGGTATACTACTGCAATAAGACCTAGAAAACTTCGGCAGATGGGTTGAAAGGTGGCAACAGAAACTTAACATCAATAAATGCAAGGTACTGCATATCGGTAGCAATAATCCAGAATAATCTACCAATTAGGTGATACAAAGAAAAGGCAAAAGGTGATTGCGAATTAAGACCTAGGGACACTGGTGCAGTTTGACAAAGTTCTCTGAACAGTGCAGACAAGCTGCTAGGGCAGCTCATGGGGAATTTGTTAATGATATACAGGAAATTTGACAGCAAGGAAAAGGAGGCAATTTTCCCTTTTGTATAAGGCAATGGTTAGGCCATATTTTGAGTACTGCATACAGGTTAGAAAGGATGTGAATCACTTGGAGTGGAGCAGAGAAGAGTGACAAGATTAGTTAAGTGCTGCAAAAGTCTGAGGCTTTCCATAAGGTCAAAAATAGTACTAATACTATTTTCTTGAAAATAATATTAGCACAAAATGTACTCTTACCAAGAAGCACATGGCTAATTTCCAAGTGCTTTGGTGCACTTTGAAGCTAGGTGTCTATAAGGAGACCTAATTGAAATATTTAAGGTTTTAAATGGATTGGGTAATCTAAATGCTAATGGCATTCTTATTCTTTCTCAGACAAGACATATAAGAGGACACAAATTTAAACTTAAATAAAGGATTTCAGGATAGATGTGTGAAAATTTGCTTTGGCTGTGATTGTTGGAAGCAACTTCCATTTAGTGTTAAGGAAGTGGGTAGTTTGAATAAATTTAAGGAAGGAATATACATTTTGTAAGCACATGTATAATGAGATGAGTAGGTTTTTTCTTTTTTTTCCTGGCCAATGCTGTATAAGTTTCCTTTCTTGCATCATTTTCCACAACTAAGTTCAAAATACATATGAGAAAATGTAAATGTTAATTAAATAATATGATCAATATCTACATGTAACACTGCATGTATGTTGACAATAAATGAGGAACTACGAATGCATCACTGAGGTGTACAGGGTAAAGAAATCCCTTCTCCCTGTGCTACCCATTAGTAAAGTCAGTTTAATAAAGTGCATTGGAAAAGTTTATCCAGAATCAACCCCCCCCCCCAAAAAGTAGCAGGGTGCTACCACAATCATAATTACTATTGGTTCAGGGCTCCCACAACCTTATTTTTAGAGACTAAAAAACATATCAGGACCACAGATTCTAACTAAATACAGAATTGTCTTCTAGATCTACCCTTATGATCTATGGGAAGAAGGAGCAATAACTGTCATGTTCTTTTGTTAATGAACACTGGACTGGACTATGTATACATTAAAAAAGAAAGTGAATTGTGAAATTTTGGGATATAGTAATAGTAATCACCATATAGTGCAAGGAAGCCACAGGCTTTTGCTGCACTGGAAAAAAAAAACAATCAAGCAGATAAGAAAACACAAATTATATGATTCCCTCCCTCACACATGTAAGCATCCAGTTGACCTTTGAATTTATTCAAACTATCAGCCTCAACTACCCGCAAGGGCAACTTGTTCCAGCTATCAATGACTCGCTGGCTGAAAGAAAACTAATGTAAACATAAAACCACATTATCTCATTTCAGAAACCAGTGGTTGGGGAAGGATTACTGTATATGGTTCAGCTGCATGGGGGGTAAAATGTTGTTATTTTGGTTTTTAGGAGCATTAGCAACTAAGGCCATATTGCTCCGGGATATGCAGTGGTCATTCCCTGACCTTTCTGCATCCTCCGTATTTGGTGGTGACGGGCTCGAACCCCGGTCTAATCAAGAAGCATGTGCTACGCACTGTTGCTCCTTCCCACCTGGCTACGGAGGCAATGGGGGGGGGGGGGGGTAAATAGGCTTTTTTTTTTCTATTTTGCTTCTCTGAGTTTTCTTCTATGCAGTTGCTCACTTTGTCCAAGTCAAATCCATTATATTATGGAGTCTACTTCCCATCTAAAAAAACCTTTCTCAAACCTTTAAAAAAGCTTTCTTAAACATTGTGAAGACTGCACTTGAATACCATGTCCAAATATGAAGACTGCATCTAAAAAAAAGAAAACCTGTTCAATCAAAAACTCTGAAGAATCACGTGAGTAGGAAGGATTTAACTAATACCTGTCCATCAAAATTAGATAAAACTACAGACTGCCTACTAACACCTTGTGAACAAGTTGAAATATGCTATATACCTCCATAGGAGTTGGTTCAGAATCAATACAAGACCACAGACCTCAAATTATAAAGCACGACATAGTGTAAAAAAATATGGACATCTTAAAGTCTTGAAACTTTATTAGACAGTTGGACAGACAACTTGAGTAGTCGAGGCTCGCTAATTATAAAGCACATAAAGAAATAAACTTTTTATACATTAATAAATTATATTTTAAATCAATTATATCAATGTAATCAGTGAAAAGTAAATCAGAAAGAAACAGTGCTGATACAATGTCAAAATCTGATGACACCCACTACAAAAAGCTCTGTTACATATGTTTAGATTAATTTATGATTTTTCAAACTAGTATAATTTTTTTATGTTATTTTTTTTCACATCACGAAATGGGTCATTAACAAGAGTGCACAGACTACAAGTGGCAAGGGTACCATGGGTTGGCCACCCCTGCTGTATGGTGTTAGCTTTACATTGTGATTTTTGACTGGTTCATAAATTCCCTGAAGGAGTACTCAAAACTATAAGGGTAACTAAGAAAAATATGGATATGGCAGAATGTATGTTGTCTAGCACTGTTTAATTGAATTAGGTGAAGGAGGCAGTAAAATGCAGCAAGGGATCTTCCATTCAGATTGAGCAGTACCTCATTTATTTAAAAGCTTAACTAGTCTTCTCAAGAATGCATTTAGCAATAATTTTAATATCTGGACTTGTGATATTAAATAGCCACTGCGAAGCCTGGTTTAAATCCTTGTGACTTTTTCGAAAGACTGTGCTTATATAAAACCCAGACTTCCAATTTTAAAATTGAAGCATCTCATTAACAACAGAGTTTTCCAATAATGATCCAGAGCACTTAATAACTTTAAGTAATTGTTCTTTGACTAGACTGAAACAAATGAAAATGGTGATTATATCAAACACTTGAATTAAAAATATGGATCCTAGGCATCAAACAGATTTTGCAATACTGCACACAACTGTATGCAGTGGAACCATTAACTAAGTTGGTAATTTAATGTTAAACATTAACATTAAATTACCAACTGATGACATCACTAACAGCAAATTCTAAATGGGAAGTATTCAGGGAAGTAATCAAAAAAGCTACTAGGCTTTTCATACCAATAAAGAAATACTGTTCAAGGCTTAAACCTAAATGGATGTCAGATGAACTATTGAGACATGTGGCAGAGAATAAAAGTGCATGGAATGCATATAAATTATCAAGTGATCAGAAATATAAGGTAGATATAAATCAGTCTGTAATCAAGTCACAAAGGAGGTTAAGCAAGCTAAAGAAGATTATGAGAAGTCTCTGGCAAAGAATACAAAGAAAAACAGCAAAGACTTCTATGATTATATTAACAGTGGAAGAAAGGGATTGAATCACATTGGGCCACTTGATGTCTATGGATTAACATATGGTTGATGACCCTGCTCAAGTTGTGGAAAAATTGAACAGGTATTTTGTATCTACATTCACACATAAGGAATTCTTTAGGGAAGGGGATGCCAGAAGTTTATCAAACTTTAATGCGTAGCTAAATGATTGTGTGATAACTAAAAGGAAAGTGGAGGAGAAATTGTTAAGGATGGACATAAAAAAGGCACTGAGGCAGATGGAATCTATCCAATTATATTAAGGGAGGCAGCAAACGAGGTAAGCAAACCTTTAGCCATAATTATGAGAGCATCCTTGGATTAAAGGGGAGGTCCCTATGGACTGGAGAAGTGTAAATATATATCCCCAATTCATAAAGGGGGGGATCAAAAGGCAACATGAGTAATTACAGACCAGTTAGCTTAATGTGTTCCGGGGAAAATAATGAAATCATTGGTTAAGGAAGTAATGTAGGACAACTTGAACAGGTATGCAATTGTACTGCAATCACAGCATGGATTTGTCAAAGAGCAGTCTTCTCTAACCAATCTGATAGGTTACTATGATGCAGTGAGCAAAACTGGATGCAAAAAATTATTTTGACACCTTATACTTGGATTTCAGGAAGGCTTTTGATACTGTTGCACATAAAAGACTGTTGTACAAACTAGAGCAATGTGGCATTAAGGGCCAGTTACTGTATGGATAAAGGGATGGTTAAGCGGAAGAAGACAGAGTGGTTATCAATGGGCACTGATCTTCTTGGACCAATGTTATCAGTAGAATATCCCAGAGTTCATTGCCGGGCCTTTGTTGTTTTCAATATTTATTAATGATATTGATGAAGGCACAATGTCTTAAGTTTGCAGATGATACAAAGGTTGGCAGGGTGGTTAATAACAATAATCATGGTGACGTACTGCAACAAGATCTAAGAAAACTGGGTCAATGCACTGAGAAATGGCAGTTGAAGTTTAACATTAACAAATGCAAGGTACTGCATATGGGTAGCAGTAATTTCAGAGTAACTTATCAACTGTGTGGTACTACACTCAGGGTAGTGAAGAATGAAAAATAATAAATAACTGAGCAGTGCAGACAGGCTGCCAGGACAGCTCATGAGGTTTTGTCAGTGATATACAGAAATTTGCTAGCAGGGATAAGGATGTGATTATTCCTTTGTACAAGGCCATATCTTGAGTATTGTATACAGGTCTGGAGGCCTCATTATGAAGGATGTAGATCTGCTGGAACGAGCAGAGAGAAGGGCGACCAGTTTGGTGAAGGGAACAAAAGGGTGCTCTACTTAGAAAGACTTCAGTTTTGAAATTGCAGCTTCTGGAGACTAGATACTTGCAGAGTAATCTGATTGAGGTGTTTAATGGCATTCTTCCTCTTGCTGAGGATACATATAAGGGGGCATAAATTTAAGTTGAGGAAAGATGGTTGCAGGGCAGATGTGCAGAAGTTTGCCTTCAGCTGGTGGGTGTTTTGAATAAATTCAAGGAAGAACTAGACAAATTCTTGGAGGGTATGGATGAGGCAAGTGTATAGGAACTTTTTAAGTTCTGATGCCAAATATGCTTGCTATCTTGCATCATTTGCTGCTGCTACTACCTACTACATGTTCATATGAGATGATCAACATGCTAGCAATGTACTGAAATATCACTTGTTGATCAAAAGCTGTACTCTCTCTCTACCAGTTCACACTTTAGCCACTGATGCTGTCAACTTCTGGAGTGATGGATGCTGGTCTTCCATAGCATGGGTCATCTTTCAGGCTCTATCTCCCTTGTTTAAATTCTGCTGACCACTTCTTAACCATGAAAAGGGAAGGAGAATCTTCAGCAATGTTGTAACCATATCCTCATGAATTGCCTTTGGTATTAGTCCCTTTCCCCCCAAATATTAGATGAGAGTATGAGTGACTGATTTTGTCCATCCTTCCTATTTACACAACTTTGTGGACTTAAGGACCTGTAATTAAAAAAAGATGTTACTGAAATTGTCTGAAACTTGGTGAGTCACTATTTGAAGTGTTATACATTAAGTACAGAAATTTTTAACAATGTACCACTTTCATACTCAGGCCACGAACTTTTCAAATCTGCCCTCATATGTAGAAGTAATAGCAAGAGAAGTGATGGGGAGGGAAGGAAAAACAGAGGAGGTGGGTGCAAAAATAGGACTAAAATTGTAGAGACAATTTATATGTGATATGTTGTTATTCAATGTAGAAAAAAGGATTATAAATTTTGTTAGGAATAGTTATGGGAAGTTGAAGAATAGGAAATGAGAAGGAATTTTTAAAATACTAAAATTACTATTGTGGGAAGGGATGAAAAGAAAACAATTATTAAAATGGGTGATAACAGCATATTACAAGTAGATAAATACAGATATCTTGGGCATCTATTGACTAGAAAAATAGTCAGGAAATTAAAACTGCAATGAGTAAGATAGCATTTCAGAAAAGTAAGCAGATATTCACAATCTGGATCAGAATGAGTGGTAATAACTAGAAAATGTACCCAAACATACCAGAACCCACGAAAAGTATATTTTAGTAAAGAACTACATCACACAATACAAACATTGGTTTTGTAATTGTGATTAAAATAGTTTTCCTATAATTTTTGCAGTTTTCATATGAATCATTCTTACAAATACACTAATTCCTTGCTTCCCAGGCTTTTGTACTATTCTATTTTGTTTATTAGTTTATTCTATCAGGGAAAGTTTTTTGCATAACATGGAATATGCTTGCTATCACATTATTTTACAACCACAAAACTAATTTCTTAGGAACTGTTGAGTGATGCTAGATATATCACCTAGTATGATATGTGCCATTCTCTCAACTACATTCTTTCTTCTTTCTTGGCGCCTCCGTAGCCAGGTGGGAAGGAGCAACAGTGCGTAGCATACGCTTCTTGATTAGACCGGGGTTCGAGCCCGCCACCACCAAATACGGAGGATGCGGAAAGGTCAGGGAATGACCACTGCATATCCCAGAGCAATATGGCCTTAGTTGCTAATGCTCCTAAAAACCAAATAACAAACAAACATTCTTTCTTCCAGAATATCTGTGTGTAAGTATAATTAAAACTACCCAAATTTATTTATTAATTATGCCATCCACTGAAATTATTGCTAGCAAGAAGGGAGCCAGTTCATCTTATTTTGGAAAGCCTGCAGCCACTAACCACTATAAGAAATCGCCATCAGGTAAGTTCAAGAAAAAATTAGGTAATTCACTCATAAAATAATTATAGAAATTTCTTAAGGTATCAAATTGATTTAACTCAAATTTAATAGCAATGCTTAATTTAGTGGTACTCACCTTAGTATGATCTGCAATTGATGCTAGGGATAGGGAATTAAATAAATTGAGGTTGGGGTAATGAATTGAAAATCGGAATTAAAATAAGCTCAAGGAAGTAGGAGTGCACAACTTCGTCCTTGGTTGTCATTAATGAAATAGTTGATAAATTAATTAAGGGAGGAATTTAAAAGTTTGAACTGGGTAGGCCAAAAGTCGCAATGAGTTGACTTTCGCTTGTCAACGTCTTCAGTTGGCAATGATGAAGTAGTGAGAGAACACGTATATTTAAAGGAGTTCTAAGTTCCCGTGATGCTCTTTGAAACATGTGGGAATCTCAGGTGCGTGAGATTCCAGATCGGGGAAAGATTGTGGGGTAGTTTTGCGTTTATGACGTTGAGTTTGGAGTGACGGCGAAACCATTCTATGATGAGGGCTTCGGTACCGAAAAATTTTATAACCGCATTTTAATTTAATGATAGTGATGGCTGAGTCAATTAGGGGGTTGTGATTATTGGAATGTATGTGTTGTGTAAGTTCGGTACTTGATTGTCCTGTTCTAAAACTATTGTAATGATAATATGATCGTGTATTAGGTGTTTTTGTGGAACCGTATTTGGTGGTGGTACTTCCGATATAACAGGTATTGCAATTTTGTTGACATTTTATTAGGTATATGATGTTATTCATGTCGTTAATTTGATATTTATATGTTTCTTTGTATGAGTTGAACATTGAGCTAAGTTTGTTATAGGCAGAAAATGTGAGTGTGATGTCTGTACCTGCAAACACCCGGCGGAACTGTCTGGCCAGGCGGCTGTGGTAAGGGAAAACAATACGTGTGTTGCTATTTGCGTTATGTTTAGATGAATTATTGATGTTATTTTTGGTGGTAGAAATGGTATGTTGAATTAACTGAAATGGGTATTTTCTGGCCATAACATGTGTGGGAGGAATAACATCCTCCCACACGTTTGGCATCACCAAACTACATAAACCTGACCAACCCTCAAGACCAATAGTTTCCTTCAGCAAATCTGCCTTTGCTAACCTATCCTCTTTTTTGGTAAATATCATTTCCCCCCTTACAAGATTCTCTTAATACAAAGTTAACAATACTATTCAAGCATTTGAGAAAATAAGCTCTACCTTAATCTCCAACGGAGATATTCTAGCATCCTTCGACGTAGTTTCACTTTACACAAATGTACACCTACCTTTCACTCTACAAGCTTTACAGGATCTCCTAATGAAAGATAACCACCCTATCCAACCACACCTCCCTCTCTATCAATAATATTTTAGTTCTCACCTCTTTCCTATTAGACGCTAGACATTTTCGGTTCCATAATCAAATATACCAACAAATATTTGGCCTACCTATCTATGGGTCTAGGAATTTCTGCCCCCTTATCTGAAATTTACCTAGCAATCATAGAGAATCAAATACTACAGCCTTACCACACAGAAATTAAATTATACATACATTATGCAGACGATATACTAATAATAGGCAATAGAACCATAATCGATATCCTTTTCACTAAATTTAATTCAATACATGACAGATTAAAATATACACTTGAAACAGAAGAAAAACGGACAGATCAATTTTCTTAATCTGACCATATACAAAACGGACACCAAACTTGGAACCAGAATCTTCAGAAAAAACACACATACAGGGAAATACCTGCATTTTGACTCACACCGTCCACGTAGTACAAATAAAAAGTCGTTCTTTATAATCAGGTTTATAACGCCATCAAATATAGCTCCACACAAGATGACCTATCTACTGAACTTCAATATCTTACAGAAAATTTTATGGCCAGAAAATACCCATTTCAGTTAATTCAACATACCATTTCTACCACCAAAAATAACATCAATAATTCGCCTAAACATAAAGCAAATAGCAACACACGTATTGTTCTCCCTTACCACAGCCGCCTGGCCAGACAGTTCCGCTGGGTGTTTGCAGGTACAGTCATCACACTCACATTTTCTGCCTATAACAAACTTAGCTCAATGTTCAACTCATACAAAGAAACATATAAATATCAAATTAATGACATGAATAACATCATATACTTAATAAAATGTCAACAAAATTGCAATACTTGTTATATTGGAAGTACCACCACCAAATACGGTTCCACAAAAACACCTAATACACGATCATATTATCATTACAATAGTTTTAGAATAGGACAATCAAGTACCGAACTTACACAACATGTACATTCCAATAATCACAACCTTCTAATCGACTCAGCCATCACTATCATTAAATTAAAATCCAGTTATAAAATTTTTCAGTACGAAGCCCTCATCATAGAATGGTTTCGCCGTCACTCCAAACTCAACGTCATAAACGCAAAACTACCCTACAATCTTTCCCCGATCTGGAATCTCACGCACCAGAGATTTCCACATGTTTCAAAGAGCATCACGGGAACTTAGAACTCTTTTAAATATATGCGTTCTCTCCCTACTTCATCATTGCCAACTGAAGACGTTAACAAACAAAAGTCAACTCGTTACAACTTTTGGCCTACCCAGTTCAAACTTTTAAATTCATCCCTTAATTAATTTATCAACTATTTCATTAATGACAACCAAGGACGAAGTTGTGCACTCCTACTTCCTTGAGCTTATTTTAATTCTGATTTTCAATTCATTATCCCAACCACAATTTATTTAATTCTCTATCCCTAGCATCAATTGCAGATCATACTAAAGTGAGTACAGCTAAATTAAGCATTGCTATTAAATTTACTCAAAGTTAATAGCAATGCTTAATTTAGCGGTACTCACCTTAGTATATAAATGAGTAATATATAAATGAGTAATTCACTCATTTATTTCAGATATTCATAGTTCATTATGTAACCATTTTCTGTGCAATATTCTCAGATAAAAATATTTAATTCTTTCAATTTCAGCTTCTTATTTATATGGCATCTGCCCCAAAAAACTTTCTGGGATCACTCATGACAATTTGGTAACAATATGCTAGTTGTATCTTGTAAAGAAACAACTAAGTCTCTAACAGATGGCAATTTCATTGAGTGTATTCACAATTTTCATTAAGTGTGGAAGAGATCCTAGATTCAGTTGCTGGATGTAGACTAAGTGTTTCTTGAAGCAAAAAGCAAAGGAAGAGTATTTCTCTCTTTCAAAACCTTGAACATCTCCAACTCATGGATATGTAAAACAGATGAACTTTCTGTTCTCTCCCACTATCTGACACACACACACAACAACAACAAAATTTAACACTTAAAGACACATTCAACACTTAAAAACATGTCATTACAATATCTAGCCTTGGACTTAAAAAGCTTAATTTCATTTTGAAAAATATCAAAATATACAGTGATTGAAAAGTCTCTCCACAGTAGCTACTGGCAAGCATTTTGCATAATATTTATTTCTGCTTTTAATTCAGCAATACTTTTGCAATTTGAGTCAAGAAAGTGGTGGAGAGAACTTTCAGTGCTTACTCTAAATATAGTGTATGTAATATTTGTAAATACTGTATTACATAGCAAGAAGGGGGTCAGACCATTCTATCTTGGATAGCCTGCAGCCACTAACCACTATAAGAAATCACCAAAATATTTGCCAGTAAAGTGAATATTGTATGTCTAGTACTATGTGGAGAAACATTTCAATTGCACTATATTAGTATTACCTAACATAAACAAATTCAGTGTTTTAGACTTTAAATAAAAGGATAAAAAAAATTGAAATAACAAAATTATATGAAATCTCTGGATATGAAAGACTGTTTCATCAATTAATAAAGTTACTTTAATTAATAAATTAAAACTTGATATTTCAAAATTTTAATGTAATTTTATTTTCAATTTTAATATTAAGCAACATCCAATATCTATGAATGTTTTTTTATTTCTTAAAGTGGATATCATGTTTGTTTAATGATATCCACTTTATTTCTTAAAGTGGATATCATGTTTGTTTAATGCATTTTCACATTGTATAGCACTTTCAGGAATGCATCTATTGCATTACATTAAGTGAAATTTCTGTATATAAAAAGTAACTCCTGTTACAGCAGTAAGAAATTGGCTATTCTGCAGCAATTTGCAAGTGTAGAGTACACACATTTACAATCTTCTTATAAGTCTATGTATTAACCAATGGCAAAGAACCAATTAAAATAGTGAAAATAATTCCTTTATAATACTTTATGAAACAAAAACAATTGCAAATATCAAAATATTTTGTGGAGACATATAACAAATAATTATCTATATAAATGTGGGGGAAAAACTCACTAATGGGTATAAATTACTTCCTTCTCTCATTTAGTTACTTTGTTTTTGTAATATAGAATAATACACCTAGGTTTATGTGAACTTATATTTAGAATTTTTCATTCTTATCTTCAATTTGTTTTTATTTCAAATATAAAATAGATGGGTGGTCCAAAGTTTACCTTGACCTTTATTTTTTATTTTTTTTTTATTTTTCAACAATAATCACATATGTATCAGAATCATTAAACTCATTAATCTTTTTCAAGATACTGACCCCCTCCCCACCCCATCAACCTACTGACACTTTTTTTTCCATAGCTGTAGTTAGGCACTGAAACTAGTAGCACAGAAAAAACAGTAGGCAAATTGCATAGCCAGTTCAGGACACCACATTTGAATTCTTTATCTGTCTTGCATTTCTGCCCTCAAATTTGCTATTTCATCGCCAAAATAAGTGATATTCATTGGAGGGCTATATCTGAACAGTAAGGAATGTAGTTCACGATTTCCCCAAAGTTGCCAATGTCACTGTTGTGCAGCAGAATAATTTCCTTTCACAGTTTCCCAAGCCTTTTCACAATCAAACTGCTGTATGTACACCATTTAGAAGCAAGTTCTGTAATAGCATATTAATTACTGCACAAGGTAGCAGAAAATTGAAAGAATCAACATTTCTGAATCCCAAAATACACCGTCATGATCTTGTAAGCTGAACGCTGTATCTCAATTTTTTTTTGGTTAGTGGGATTCCTCTTTGATATCATTCTGTATGGCCTCTTTAGTTCTAAAGTGAACTAAAATGAAGCAGTGTGCCCATGTCCTGTTACAAGTCACTATTCTACAGAAATGCACTTCCCTTGAGTTTAAATCAGTTCAGTGGAAACTGCAACACATTGTACATCCTGGTTAAATGTCAGCATCTTTGGGACTCATCATGTGCTCACCTTCTAGAACAATAAATATCCGTGAATAATTGCTTGTGCACTTCCAACAGTCATGCATGCTTTTGATACAATATTGCACACTGCAAATACTCTATTTTCTGAAATCAGATCCTCAACAAACAAGTGTTCATATCGGTGACAGGTCAACATGAGCAAGAAGTAGGTTAGCAACTGCTTTATGGCTTTCAGAAAGCTAATCATACATGCCTAAATGTGGCAGGATCTCTCCATATTATATCCAGCTGACAAATGTCTTTATTCTTTAATATATATTTTTTTCCATTTCCTATTTTAACAAAAATTTTATGACAGAGTGCTGTTTTACACTCTGACTCATCTTGTGTTGCTTCTAATGTATCAGAGACAGAGCAGTATTTCCATCAGTTGCCCCATGAAGAGTGTTTTGATGCACCCACTTCTGTTTAAAAAAAAAAAAAAGTCTCCAGGTCAACCCTGAACCATCTTTATAATAAAAGAAAATATCTTTAATTTCTACACCTTTAACAATAAGAATTTAATTCAAATTATCTTGTAAAAGGAATCCCTGCAGCAGAAATGGAAGAAGGAGAAAGGGGTAAAAAAAAAAAAAAAAAAAAAAAAAGCTTCACCTGAATAACTCCCTGGGTGTCTAGCCTAAAGTTAAAATCTCCAAATATGAAAAATGGAACCTTGTCATATTCATCAGTTTGAAACCTGAAATATTTGAGAATAAATGAAACATTTTTTTTTTCCTAGAATACATATAATATTCACATAACTTAGCAGCAGACAACTGGCACTAGTGATACCCATTGATACAAAAACCTTTTCCTATGCAAAATTAAAGTGGTTAATTATGAACAGAATTTCAAATCCTTTCAGAAACTTATAGATATGTTTTTAAGATTGTGACAATCTAACAAAAAATTATATTTATAAGTGGAAACAACTAAGCAGCAAATATGCTTGTGGTCAGCAGTACAATACAAGCTAGCTACACACATTTTTTTTAAGAACATCTTTTCTGTTCTAATCAATTTATAATCCTGAAAAGCATTGTATTTTAAAATCATTTAGTATTTCATTAGAGTCTCTGATAATGTTACTGCAGCTCAATAGGACATACAGTTTTGATCACAGTCCATTTAGCTTAGGTAAAATAGTAAATTACAACTAAATATATATTTACTTGTAATTTACTATTTTACCTAAATGGACTGTATATTAATTGCAATTCAATATTTACTTCAGTATTCTGAAGTATTCAATATAACCGCATTCAATTCAACCAGATGATGATGACAGAATAATTGTACAGTTGAATACTTTTAGAACTGTACAACTTTATATTTTTCTCTTCAAGACAAAACCAGATGTAGTACTTTAAAACTTAAGTTCTTTTGATAGAATTGTTACACTTCTATACAACTTTTACTAGTAATGTGGAAAACATTCCATCATAGCCCAACTATATTTACTCACTCCACAATATATTACATATGACTATGGAAACTACCCTTTTAATCTTGATTTTAATGTCTGTAAATTTGTTGCAAGTGGCAGGAATAAAACTGTGGCCAATCAGTTTTGCCACCCCTACCAACCCACTGTCCTAAAGAGCTGGCACATTTTGCTAGAAATTATGAGGTAATTCCACCTTGCCGAAAGAAATTCCTTCTGTATAATCCACATGAAAGAAGTACAGAGTTCTGCAGCACATCAAGGTACACATTATCTGTAAGAGTATTTTTGATAAAAAATAAAGACCAGAATACAACATGTGTGCCCACTGGGTGTGTTGTGAAATGTGTTGATTTCATGATTGATGTAACATATACCTCAATCATGCAGGTCTAAAACCATACACTATGTTTATTAACTTCGCCATTCTTATGGAAGGTAGTAATAGTAGTGGCATGTGATGCAAGAAAGCAAGTGTATGAGCTTATGCAGCATCAGCCAAAAAAAAAAAAAAAAAAAGGTGCACTGACTAAAAATGATACTATGAACAAGGCCTTCACCCCTCCATAAACAGAGAGAGAGAGAGAGATCATACAAAATGACTGACATATCTTATTATTATTATTTTTTTGTGACATATGTACTCCACATAGTTTGAAGACCAAACATTTCCCATTTCCTTAATACTCTCCACACACTCTTGTCTTTGACTAGTGAAATAAGTTAGTATTGGTAATGGCAAGTGATATAAGAAAGCCAGCATCAGCCAAACAAAAAAAAAAAAAAAAAAAACCCAAATCATTTGTTTATCACCTTCCATAATTTGCCTAACCATTTCACTTCCACAACACCAGATGAAAGTTTGTTCCAACAATCAATTACTGTCTGGCCAAACACAAATTTTCACACGTATGCTATAACCATACTTTTCGATTTAAATTTATTCTTCCTTATGTGTGTTCTCTGAGAATGAGTAAGGACATTATCGGCATTTAGTTTACTCAATCCATTTAAAGCCTCAAATGCTTCAATTAGATCCCCTCACAGGTGCCTAGTTTCTAGACGTTATTTGTTATTTTGGTTTTTTTTAGGAGCATTAGCAACTAAGGCCATATTGCTCCGGGATATGCGGTGGTCATTCCCTGACCTTTCTGCATCCTCCATATTTGGTGGTGACGGGCTCGAATCCCGGTCTAATCAAGAAGCGTGTGCTATGCACTGCTGCTCCTTCCCACCTGGCTACGGAGGCGCCCTAGTTTCTAGACACTGCATATAACAGAACTAAAGTCTTTCTTGATAAGTCATTTTGTTCTCATGACTAATCTTGTTGCCTGTTTTTGCACTCATTCCAAGAGATCCACATCCTTCCTAAAATGAGGCTTCCAGACTTATATACAGGCAAAATGTCTGTATATTACTGGTAGAACCCCCACGGGCTGTTCTAGCAGCCTAACTGCATGCTCAGAAAACTTAACGTTAGGCTGTACTGTTACCATGGGTCTTTTTCATTCTCAACAACCATGAGTGTGGTACCACCCAATTAGAATATTATTTTGGAATTACTGCTACTCAAGTGCAGTACCTTGCATTTATCAATGTTAAACCTCAGCCGGATGGTCGAATTCATCAGTAATGGTTAGTCATTTTTTTGTGTGTGACTTAAACAACAGCTGGTCACAACACAGCTTTTGTGCAAATCAGGCAAAGTATAGTAATAGTATTAGCCATATAGTGCAAGGAAGCCATAGGCTTTTGCTGCACTGGTAAAAAAAACCAAGTAGAGTAGATAAGAAAACACGAATTATATGCTTCCCTCCTCACACAGGTAAGTATCCAGTTGACCACTGAATTTACTCAAACTGTCAGCCTCAACTGCCTGAGAGGGCAGTAACTTGTTCCAGCTATCAACGACTTGCTGGCTAAAAGAAAACTTCCTACAATCTATAAACCTCAAGCACTGTAATTTGAATTTATGACCCCTAGTTCTGGAATTATTTAGAACAGTGAGAATTCCACCTTCATTCATTTTACTAATCCCTCTCAGACCTTATAAACTTCAATCAGGTTATCTCTGAGGTGCCTGGCATACTTCTTGTTGGGTTTGGGATATCGGTCCAATTTATATCCCTTAATTTTCTTTGAGGACTACACTTCATCTCACCTGTATCCTTCAACCTGTCTAGCTAGGGCAGCCTTACCAGGAACTTAAGCTCCACCAGCATAGCTCTTGAGGTCACTGGGATACTCAAAACTGCTCACCACAATTAGGTGGTAGTTCATGGGGTGCACCAAATGGAAGAATTCTTACAATAATATGTCCTAAACTTTATATATTGCACCTGTGCTGCACACACTAGGTTTCTTAAAACCCAATGAACTCATTCTAAACTTTAATGGTTGCCATTTTAATTTTCACTGCTGCAGTGCCCCTAGTAACAGACATAGCAACTGAAATGTGCTGGTGTGATAAACTTGAGTTATGTGGATTTTATCTTCAGCAGAAAAATAAAAGAATTTTCATTACTTTTAAAGAATGACTATATTGTTTATGACAAGTATCAATTCTCACATAATATGATTGCAAATTTTGTTTAAAAAAATCTTAATACCACATGAGAGGGTTTGTGAGCCATGATGCAGATGGATGAAATATCTAAAATCTGTCTTTACTTCATATTGTTTTATATCATGTCATGTGAATGTTTTGAACTATTCACTTCAAGTATTTGTAATATAATTTTTAATATGAGCGTATTTTGTCAATTTACTGCTGAGTAAATTGCTTGTAATGCATTGTAGGAAGTAGATTTCAGTTTGGAAAGTTAGGAAATTTCAAAATCTTTCTGTATTTGGCCTGATGAAAGGATTCAACGTGGAATGCACCAAACATCACCAATTATAAGTAGTTCTATTGTGTTGTCTTTTTTTCAACACATCAATATCCATATATGTGTCATCCTAAGACAGTGGTTTTCAACCTTTTTCTAATAACGGCACCCCTAAGTAATTTATTTTATTTTGCGGCACCCCTACTCAATTTTCTCAATATATATATATATATATATATATAAAATATTAAAAACTATGTTATATAATATTTATTACAATAATATAATTATAAAAATTATATTTCATAATACAAATTATACAGGGTGTCTCAAAAATACACAGCATAACTTCAGGAATGAGTCCTCATATGTAGACAATAAAAATATTTTATATCAACATAGTTCCGGAAATGCTTGGTTTCCGAGTTTTGAAGGTTTGTCTATGACACTTAACTGTTCACATCACCTTATAGTAATTGTTAAAAATGTCCACCTTCTGCCTGAATACAGGCCTCAATGTCTCATAGACTCGCGAAGACGATGCGAAATTCCTGGCACGTTTCGTATTGTACCATACATGCTGATTGTGGAAGTTTTGGATTCTGTCTTGTGTGAACTGTGCTTCATCTGTGACTATCGCTAAGGCAGGAAAGTGAGGAGTTGTACTACACTGCTGCAAGAACCACTGGCAGAACATTACTCCCGAGAGCAATCTGCTCGTGACAAGGCCTGTACCCGTTGCAGATGGTAAGGATACAGTTGGTGTTCTCACAACACTCTCCAAATAGTCGAACGTTGAACAGCTAGTTGCATTGCTATTCTGTGTGTGCTGATTCCAGGAGTGGCATGCACAACATCCAAAACCTCCTCCTCTACTTCAGGAGTTGTAGATCTTGGTCGTCTTCTGTCGGCAGCACGAGGTGTAAAGGTCCCATGTTCACAAAGGCGGCAATGGATACCTTCAAACATTTTCCTGTCTGGACATCTTCATTCTGGAAACCTTTCGTGGTACAAATGGCGAGCCTCCAAAGCATTGCCGTCCGCCAAACCATACATAAAGTGCATATCCGCTTGCTCCTGATTTGAGTACATGGTCGGAATGGAAAAGCACCAGATTCTGTCAGTACCTTGTGATGAAGGAAATCACCTGCGGGAGATAAGACATTCCGGTTAATAACTCGGGAACCAAGCATTTCTGGAACTACGTTGATATAAAATATTTTTATTGTCTACATATGAGGAACTCATTCCTGAAGTTATGCCGTGTATTTTTGAGACACCCTGTATATATACAGTATATAATTTTATTATTTATATAGAGGTACTAAGTAAACATCAATTATAGATCACCACAAAATTAAAAAGATACTGTACACCTTTTTATTATGAAATAAACATAAAAATTAAAAAATAATACATTTAAGTAACTTAAACCCAAATTACGTGGCACCCCTGGAATGTTGTTCGCCACCCCGGTTGAAAACCACTGTCCTAAGAACGTCTAAAAGATACATTAAAAAAATATATATATATCCTTGTGCAATCACTTAGCATAAAAAAAAAAAAATAGCAAAGGTAAAGAAAGCCAACACAAGAACCACTGAAAACTTTAGGAAACTTACCGGACAAACTCGTTTCTTGCTACTGTAGTTTCACCCTGCATGCTCGGTAAACAGATGGTGCATGTTATCGGTAGTGGCAGTAGAAGTCGTTTTCCTATTTTAAAATAGTGGGAAGGGTGAGGGATAAACACCCCGAGACTGAGGCAGTCTGTGTGTACCCATAAGTAAATTTCAGCCCACTCATGAAATCCAATAATCTGCTTTTAATAATGAGAAACTCTTCTATTGCCACTACTGATAACATGCACCATCTGTTTAATTAAAATGCAGGGAGAAACTGTGGTAGCAGGACACCAGTTTGTCTAGTAAGTTTCTCGAAGTTTGTGGTGGTTCTCGTGTTGGCTTTTTTTATCTTAGCAAAAAAAAAAATAATAAATAAATCAAATAATAATAATAAAGAAAATAATTTTGGGGTGTCACCAGAACCATTTGTATTACAAAATGAAATATGTATACTGCCTGGTTAGAATTTATAAATAAAATAAGTGCTATTTATAGTGATCACTGGTTACTAGAATCAGCTGCATTATAGAATCAAATTTCAAAGAACCGATTCAAAACAATAAAATGCACTACACTTTCATTGTTTATTAGAATCACATCTTCAGTTATAAGAACCAATTTTAAAAATTGCCTCTGTGATATTTTTCTAAAGAACATTTCTGGAGGTTAAAACAATAAAAAACAATTTGCAGTTTTCGGTATATTGTACTTTTTGTTTGCACAATCTGTTATAAACAGGTAGCAAAATCGATCTTATTGCATTTATGATAATACCGATTGCTGGAATTCTGTGTTTTTACATTATTATGGTAAAATGTGTTTCCTTTTCACTGAAATCTTCAATCATATAAAAAACATAAATTTTCAGAATCTGCTCTTCATTTCTATAGCTGAACTTCATAAACCTTTTACTCCATATCCCATTTGAATGCATCATGTTAGTTCCAATTTGTGTGTACCATGTGCTTTGTTATTAATTGACGCTTATCTTTTTTACTGTGTTTTAAATTTTACTATCCCCAAAAAAATGTCAGTGAACAGAAAGAGAGTGAATTTGAGTGTAAAAGATAAGTTATGAATTATAGAAACATATGACAACTAAGTCACAATACTGATCACATTGAAAAGCCTGAAGACATGGGTGAATAGGAGTTTAATGATTTGGGTGGACATAGATGGTGATCTACAAGTTACTATAGCTTTAACAGATGAAGAAATTGCTCAGTCTGTTACTGATAATTTCGCCAAGGATGAGGAAAATGAAGATGAAACTGAACAAATTTCAGTTACAAAACGGCAAACTCGTGAAGCTATAGCTGTCCTGAGGAGAGCATTGGAAGAAACTGGTGCAAGTGAATATAGACTGTTATACTATATTTAAAAATCTATAAATAGACTTTGTAGTGATAATTTAAAGCAATCTAAAATAAGTAACTATTTTAAATTATAATCATATTACAAAGTGTTATTGTGTAATTAATATGTATATTAATTAAGCTATGTACGTAAGTATAAATTTATTCTTATTTTGCTAACCTGTGGATAATATTCTTCTGATTTTCACATATCATTTAACTGGTAATGAAGCGTAAATTTGTGCATTATATCTTTATTTTTATAGCCTGTGGATAATATTTTCCGATTTTCACTGATTAGAATTGGTGTTTATTAGAATCAAAATTCAATTTGCAAACGTGATCACTATAACTGGCACTTACTGTATTTTTAAAATCCCAGATAGAATTTTAAATATTTCTATATATTAAATCGAGTACAGTAAACCCCCAAACGTAACCCCCGCTATTCGCGGGGGTTACGTTCCTGAGAAATGCCGCGAATACTGAGTTATGGTGCCCATAGTAATAAAATAATTCCATCCCAAAGTATGAAATATATATCAAAAAAACTAATCTAAAATTTTGTCTGTATGTATTATGCGTTAACCTACATAATATGACTATGTACATAGACAAACATAGACAGTACATAGTGAAATACAAGCATAAGGCATTGAAATGAAAATAAGAAACAATTTATTAAATGTAATATTTATTAGACATTTTAAACAAAGTTTTCAAAAACATATCAAGAACATGGGTTACTGGAGAAAAAATAACTCGTAATCGAAGTTTGTTTCTCCATTTTTTTATTGAGCTCCTTTTGAATTTCCCCGTAAGGCAAGAGTAATTTTCTAGGTCTTGTTTAAACTTGATGCTTCTTTCCAAATTAGGATCCGTTTCCATCACCTTTTCTGAAAGTTGTATGGAGAGGCTAAAGATTTCCTTTAATGATTTACTATTTAACAGTGGTCTAACAACATCGAGATCTTCCATCTCAGGATCATTTTGGTTTTCTTTTGACCTTGTTACTAATTCATCCAACTCTTCTATTGTAAGTTCATCTGCATGAGTCTCAATAAGTTCCTGAATGGCTGTTGTATGGATGTTTTCAAAGCCCCACCTTTTATTCCCTGTGCAATTTCTACAATATCGGCAACCAGTTCATTGACATTAGGGATTGTTTTAGAAACAACCACTTCTGGCCACAATTTTCGCCAACACGCGTTAATTGTAGATGCACTTATCTCATCAACTGATGTCTTGATGTTGATCAGGCAATCTGCAATGTTATAATTTTTCCAACTTTGGCTTACAGTTAAGTCTGACTCCCTTTCCATTTTTTTCAATTAAGCCAGTAAAAGTTCTCCTAACATAGGACTTAAATGCAGAAATCACACCTTGGTCTAGCGGTTGTAAAAGTGATGTGGTGTTGGTGGCAAAAACACAATTTCAACATTTGGGTGGTCAAATTCTAGACTGCTTGGATGTCCTGGCACGTTATCAATAAGAAGCAGAACTTGGAAAGGCAAAGATTTTGAAGCTAAGTAACTTTCCACCTCTCGCACAAAGCTATCATTAAACCACTCTAAAAAGTGTAGTTGTTACCCAGGCTTTTTTATTGGATTTCCAATAAACTGGAAGATGACCTTTATTCTTTTCCTTCAAAGCACGTGGATTCTGCGATTTATACACGAACATCGGTTTGATCATGAGTCCACTAGCGTTTGCACAAAACAAAAGAGTAAGCCTATCTTTGGAAGCTTTGAATCCAGGAGAAGATTTTTCATTTTGTGTTAAGTATGTTCTGGCTGGCATTCTCTTCCAAAACAACCCAGTTTCATCTGCACTGAACACCTGTTTGGGAACATATCCTTTGTCTGTAATTAATTTTTTTAGTTCAGTCGGGAAACTTTCTGCAGCCAAGAAATCTGCTGATGCAGACTCGCCTACAAGTTTCACGTTATGAAGGCCATATCGATTTTTAAACCTTTCAAACCAGCCTTTGCTGGCTAAAAAACTTATCCCACCAGTGCTATCACCAGTTTTGCTAAAGTGTTTTGCCTTTTTACAAATGATGAGTGAACTTAACAGGATTTTATTTTGAGTTCGGTCTTCTATCCACAGATTTAAAGCCTTTTCCATTTTTCTAATTTAACATCATGAGTTACAGAGCAAATTTTTAAAGCGCATTTTCACGGACACTACGGTGGATTTTTTCATCCGATTTCTGGATTGATCGCACCGTTGACTCATTGATTTTATAATGTCTTGCCACTGACGAGACACTTTCACCATTAGAAATTTTGTCTAATAATTCAATTTTACTCGCTAATGTCATCACCTTTGATCTTTTCACAATTCCCTTGTTATTTGTAGCCATATTTTTGTAAGGTTAGAAAAGAACTTGTCCACAATAAAGTCACTTTCTTTTAAAGTTAACATGCTCGAAAAAGTCTGTTTACACCCACACTGCAAAACGGTAGATTTTTCACTTTTGTAAATATATCAATTAAAAGCAAGAGATGAAACCTTCCATGACAAGCGCATTACACATACTGAACAAGGATCAGCAGGAAACATCTGTGGACTGGGCAAGATGATTTTTGCCACGCCCATGTTTTTTTTATGGTGGAAATGTTCATGGCACTTTAAAATTCAAATTTTTTTTAGGTTTAAATCAGTGGCCGCGAATAGCGGGAGTTTACTGTATACTAATTTATTATTAATAAAATAAATTATATTTAAAAAAATCAAAATGGCTTCATGGAGGAGAAAGCCCAAGGTGAGAAGTTCTATTCTTAAGAAAACTGAACTGTGGTGAAAGTGAAGCATGTCATAAACCGATGAACTTGTTCAATTCATAAGTTAACATTAATGAAAAAAGAAAAAAGAAAAAAAAGTTCTAAAAAGTTCTTTTTCCCTCTGAAACGTATCATTTTAGATTCATTTTATATTATGAATTTAACTGATATGTTTGAGAGGTTGGATGTGGTATGTTTTACAGGATGACAATATAACTTCACGCTGGAAAAACTATCTTTGCTGAACTAATTAACTCAGCATCAAGCAAAAAAAGGGGGGGGGGGAGAAGAAGAAATCTAAGTTCCAATAAATTATCTGCTTCTCCAAATGAATAAATATAAAGGATCATACTTTTCTAACAACAATTTTCTACTTTGGATAATGTCATTTTATTTTAATTTTTAAATTAATTTTAAAAATAATTTTTTTTTAAATTTCAATTACTAATTACAAAAATGAAACTGAAACTGTTCCATCATGTACTTTTTTTCCTTGTAGTTTTAGTAGTGGCAAATGATGCAAGAAAGCAATCTTATATAGCATCGGCCAAAAAAAAAAAAAAAAAAAAAAAAATGTTATGCACTTCACTCATCCATATCCTCCAAGAATCTGTCTAGTTCTGTGAACTTATTCAAACCATCCACTTCCACGATGGAAGCTTGTTCCAACAATCAACCACCTGCTGGCTAAAGGCAAACTTCCGCACAATGATCCTGAAATCATCCTCAGAAAGAGAAAGAATGCCATTAACATTTGTATTTCACAATTTCTTTTAAAATGCCAGGCATGCAGTCAGTGGCCAAAAGAATGCCAAGTAGTAGTGTACATAGCACTCAAATTATGCTATAATGGATCAGAATACAATTCAAGTTGTTAAGCTTACTCTTTGAAATTAAGCTCAGTGTTCCTGTTACTAAACTTAAAAAAAAAAAAAAAAAAATTTTCCCCTGAAAATGAGCATTGCCAATTATGCCTCCAAGTACATTCATAATAATCAGTTTCTGAATGTTAGAACCAATAAGAATTGGTGTATAATTTGTTTTTATTGAATAAGGAAAATTAAATATTTATTTTGTTTCTATTGGCAAATATTAGCATTCCAGATGTCCAAGTTGAAAACTGGCAATAGGGTATTTTGTTTGTAGACAAGCAAAATGGTATATTGCTTGGTGAATAATAAATAAATCCAACAGTACAGTCAGCATATGTCAGGATTGCTGACCCATTTATCAATAAATGGGTTAGCAATGCTGCGATTATAGTTTTATATATGGAGTAATTAAAAAGTTGCAAGTTATATTTCAGTTGCAAAGCAGAACAACAGGACAAATGATAGGCTCCTACTTTGCAAGTGAAATATAACTCACGTGCTTTTTTAAATATAACCAATTAATCATACAATATCTCCTTAAACTAAATATAGACCATCAAAGCCACATTCTGAGGATCAATTAGTCTGGTCTGGAATAATACATATGTCATCCAATCACAATATGCTCTAAACCACAGTTAATCACTATGTAGGATCAGTATCTTTCTTGGTTACTTGGATGGAAAAAAATTGATTTTCTTGCTATGACCTTGAAAGGTTCATCAACAGCTGAAAAAGATTATTATTAGTAATAGTGACAATGATAAAAGGAAGCAAGCTTATACAGCATCAGATGTAAAAAAAAAAAAAAAAAATACACTACCCATCTCATCTGTCCATCCATTCTATAAATGGTCTAATTCTTCTTTAAAAAGAAAATTTCTGCACATCTGTCCTACAAGTTTATCAAGTGGAAATCTGCTGTACACCAATGGAAACAGTGAAAAGAGTGAAGGTGGAGTTGGCTTTCTGGTCCATAAAGATATTAAAAACAACATCTTGGAATTCAAAAGTACAAAGACTACTTCTCAGGATTTCTAAGAGGTACAAACCAAAGGTTATAATGATACGTGCACCAACACTGAGCCATGATGAAGAGGTAGAAGAAATATACACTGAAATTGAGAGACTTCTAGATGAACAGAAAACTAAGGTTGGAAACAGACAAAACAGCACAGAAATGGAAACTAAAGAAAATTTTGGAATTGGTGAAAGAAATGAAAGAGGTGAAAGACTTGTGGAATTTGCAGAATATCGAGGAATGTCAGTAATGAATGCTTTTTTCAAGAAAAGGGTGAACAGAAAGTGGACATGGAAGAGCCCAAATGGATTAACAACTAATGAAATTGACTTCATCCTCACTAAAAGAAGATATATTGTGAACGATATTACTGTCGTGAACAAGGTAAAGGTTGGAAGTGATCACAGAATGGTAAGATGCACACTTCATATAGATGTAAGAAAAGAAAGGAAAAAAACTGACTCAAGTAAATAATATGAAAGTCTTTGAGATAACAGAAGAGGAGAAAAAGCAGTGTGCACTGGAACTTAGGAACAAATTTGAGCTTCTGCAGACCTCTCAAGACCAAAATATCAATGCAGAATACAACTTTCTGAAGTGATAAAGCCCAAGAAACCTATAGGTAAAAATAAATCCAAAGTAGAAAAAATTAGTCAAGAAACACTTGTCATGACAAACTGAAGGCAAATGAAGAGCAAGATAAACACTGACAAGGACAAAATTGATTATACTGAGTTATGCAAAGTCATTAGACTCAGAGAGGACAAGATTTAACACAAGAAAGTAGAACAAGCATTAAGGGAAAACAAAAAACTTAAATCAGCGGTCATGAGTAGTAATACAGAAAGACAAATAATACTGAATCTGAAGAATAGTTATGGTGTACTTATAAACAGCAGAGAAGGCATAATTCAAATAGCAGAATACTATAAAGCATTATATAAGGAACAAGGGAATGATGCCAACAGTGGGGAATATGGATCATAAATTAGCAACACATACGACATACCCAATATCCTTCCTGATGAGGTAGAATATGCATTTAAAAAAAATGAAGAATCAAAAAGCCCCAGGTGAAGATGAAATTACCATAGAGTTGTTAAAATTAGGAGGAAGAGACATGACAGAAACTGGCAAGACTGGAAAAAAAAAAAATAAAATACATTAGGCAGCACAAAATGCTATCTCCATGGGTGCTGCCAAAGTAACAAGAACAAGAAGCAACGTAATGGAAGCCTTTTGGCATTTGGATTGAGCATATGAATCAAAAACATGTGTCCATTAGTATGAGGATAATTATGAACAAGGTACAAGAGTTTACATATGAGTGTAATGCAAGAATTTGGCAAAAGAGTGAATGGAGATGCTTTTAATGCCAGTCACGAGTAGCTTGATTGCTTTAAATGCAATTAATTATAAATAACTTTACAAAGAAAAGCAAATAAAACAAATGAAAATCAGTTCTTTAAAAAAAATTGAGGCCACAGTATCTGAGTCCTTGCTGAAATGTTGTTGTGGGTGTTTGACGGCGCATAAGCTACTTTGGCTATAATGCGCCTAATGAAATGTTGTTGTGGGTGTTTCAGCCTATTCATTTATTGTAATAATATATGAAGAAATTCTTGTAACATCAGAAAAGGCTGAAATCAGAAATGACTAAAAACTCCAATTTTCTTCAGAAAATTAAAAATTCAGGAATATTTGCATTGTCACCAATGACATTCTCTAGAGTTATTGGTTTCTGAAGGTTAACCAATGATAGCAGGGTTGTGTTTCTGTCTTATTTATAGTATAGGCATTCAATGAGAATGTGTTTAAAATTGTCAAATTGATAAAAAAATGTGGACACTGTGGTGGATCATCTCCTGTGAGTAAATGAAGGTGAGTCAAATGTGTATGGCCTATTCTTGTTCTTGAAAGGACTACTACTTCTTGTCTTGATGTACAGACACTGGAACGCCAAATTTTAGGATCCTGTTTAAATTGAAAAAGTTTATTATTTGTTTGAGAGTGCCAGAGTGCTGTCCATTCTGTTAGGTATGCACCATTAATGATTTGTGGATAGTCTGATACTGGAACAGGAATATTGTTAAATCTAAGGTAGTTGGATTTTTTGTAGCTTTATCGGCCAGTTCATTACCAGAAATTTCGGAATGTGCTGGAATCCGGCAGAAGGTAATCAGTTGGTGGCACTCTTCAATCTGCAGTAATAATCTTCTAATTTCATTTAGAAAAGGGTAAACTTTATCTGAGGAGTTACATAATGCCATAATTAAGCTGAGGGAATCAGTATAAATAACAAATTTTAATGAGCAGTCAGAACAGATATTTTCTAAGGCTAGTTTAATTGCATATAATTCTGCTGAGAAGATACTGAATTCAGGTGGAAGGGATGCTGAAATAGTAGTATTTAGGAACACTGCTGCTGCTCCAATGTTTGAGTTAGATTTAGAGCCATCTGTATAAATTGGAAAAATCAAAATATCTCTGAGCGTGAACTGCATGAAGTTGTTTCACATTTGATGCTTGAAGAATATTCTCCCCACACTGGCAAAGATAAGTGTCACAGGTGGGTAGAGGAGTACGAGTCCATGGTGGTTGAGCGCACATCGTTACTACCTGTTGTACAGAATGAATGGAAACATTCCAAACCTGCATCAGTTCAAGAAGGCGAGGACCAGCTGATTTTACTATACTAGGCTTATTTCTGTAAAGGTTTTCTAAAGGTGGATTGAATCGGTATGATTGAATTGGATGCGAGGCCCAACTTTGCATTTTGACAGCATACTTCAGTAGCAGTGCTTTCCTACGTAGAGTTAATGGGGCCTCATGAGTGTCGATGTAGAGGCTATGTGCTGGTGATGTTCTGAAAGCCCCAAGTGCAATCCTCAAGGCACTATGCTGAACTGGATCAAGCCAACGCAAAGCACTTGCTCTGGCAGAATCATAGACAGGAGTACCATAACCGAGACGGGATATGATTAATGCCCTGTATAACCAAAGCAGGGAGGTGCGATCTGCACCCCATGTTAGGGCAGATAAAGTTCTGAGTATATTTAACTTTTTTAAACAGGAAGTACGTACATTTTTAATATGGTCTAAGAAATTTAATTTTTTGTCAAGGATTAATCCTAGAAATTTGATATTAGTAGTGACTGGATGGAAACACTGGAAATTTGAAGTTCAGGATCCAGATAAAGTTTGCATTGTCTACAAAAATGGATAGCAACTGTTTTCTGTTGTGAGAGTCGACAGCCATTAAGGCTGGCCCATTGTTGTATTTTATTAAGTGATATCTGAAGCTGCCTTTCAATAGATCTCATGTTTTGGGGATGGCAGGAGATGGAAAGGTCATCTGCATAAAGGTACGTCTCAACTGTGTTTGGAAGCTGTTTAGTGATGGAATCGAGTCTAAGAGCAAAATGAGTGGCACTCAGTACTGATCCCTGAGGAACACCTTCCTGAATGAAAGTTGTAGAGAGGTCATTTTGGTTATCTTACTTGAAACAATCTAGTGTGTAGAAAGTTCTGAACAAATATAGGAAGGTTGCCCCATAGACTGAGAGAATAAAGATCACTAAGTATGCCATGCTGCCAGGTGGTCTCAAAAGCCTTCTCTATATCTATAAAAACTATTACTAGATGTTCGTGTTTAACGAAGGCATTGCAAATGGCGATTTCAGTCTTGATCATGAGATTTAAGCTGACCTGTTTTGTCGAAAGCCATGTTGTCTATGGCTCATTAGATGTTGTGACTCAATGATCCAGACCAGTCTAATGTGGACAATTTTTTCAAGGATTTTGCTGAGGCAACTTGACAGAGATATTGGTCTATAGCTATGTGGGTTGGATGGATCTTTTCCAGGCTTCGGGAACACCAAAACAATAGAGTGGTGCCAAGAAGCTGGATAAACATTTTCTAAAAAATACAGCTGTAAAAGACCAAGAGGAGGCGCAAAGCTTTGTCATCAAGATGTTGCAGCATGACATAATAGATCCCATCTGGTCCAGTTGCACCATTATGAGCTGTTTTAATGGCATGCAAAAGTTCAGAATATTGTAGAGGTTTGTTATAGGGTAGAATGAGGGCTGTTTGGAAGTTAATAGAATGCTGTTCTCTACTGTTTTTAATTTTCTGGAAAGATGTAGTATAAGCTGATGTAGCTGAGATTTCAGCAAAGGTATTGCCCAAAGCATTAGCTATATCTGAGGGACTAGATAAATCTCGCCCATTCCAGGAGAGGACCGGAGAAGGTATGGTTGGAAAGCTGTATAATTTTTTTCCAAATTAATTTGCTGTCAGTGTTTCTGTTAATTGTTGATGCAAAACGGGTCCAGGGTTCTTTTTTGGCTTGTCTTTGTATGAAACATGCTTTTGCCTTTAATTTCTTATAATTTATCAAATTGGCTGTGATTGGATATTGCTGAAACAAATTTCAGGCTTTTTTTGCTTTTGTGCATTCCTCATTCCACCAATAATTATAATGCTTTTGGCCCGGGGATTTGACAATGGTATTGTGCCTTTGGCCACATTTAGGAGATGTGATGTTTGTTTGTCTGTTTGGTTTTTAGGAGTAAAAGTAACAAAGGCCATATTACTCCAAGATATGCGGTGGTCATTCCCTGACCTTTCCACATCCTCCGTATTTGGTGGTGAAGGGCTCGAACCCCGGTCTAATCAAGAAGCGTGTGCTATGCACTGCTGCTCCTGCCCACCCGGCTATGGGAGGGGGGGGGGGGTTGAGCATGCTCAAACCATTCAAGGCTTTATACACCTCTATCAGATCACCTCGCCGGTGCCTAGTCTCCAGACACTGTAATTTGCAAAACTTAAGCCTTTCTTCGTAAGAGCAACCCTTTGTTCCATTCACTAATCTTGTTGCCCTTCTCTGTACTCATTCCAGCAGCTCTACATCCTTCTTGAAATGAGGCCTCCAGACCTGTATACAGTACTCAAGGTGTGGCCTGACCATTGCCTTATACAAGGGAATAATCACCTCCTTATCCCTGCTAGAAAAATTCCTGTATATCATTGACAAGACACCATGAGCTACCCTTGCAGCGTGTCTGCACTGATCAGAGAACTTCATATCTGCCTGTACAATTACCCCCAGGGCCTTTTCATTCTCTACCACTGTCAGTGTAGTACCACAGAGTTGATACATTGCTCTGGGGTTGTTGTTTCCCATATGTAGTACTTTACATTTGTCAATGTTAAACTTCATTTGCCACCTCTCAGCCCATCTGCTCAACCTTTCCAGATCCTGTTGCAGCAGCATAGCGTCAGTAGTGTCCTGAACAACCCTGCCAACCTTTGTATCGTCTGCAAACTTGGACATTAAGCTTGATATACCATCATCAATATCATTTATAAATACAGAAAACAATAATGGACCCAACATTGAACCCTGAGGGACTCCACTAATAACATTAGTCCAAGATGAGCAGTGTCCATTGATTACTACTCTCTGTCTTCTCCCACTCAATCATCCCTTTATCCATAGCAGCAATTTGCCTCCAATGCCACACTGCTCCAATTTAGGTATGGCTGCCCATACCTAAATTGGAGCCATACCTAAGTACTCCAAAGTACTTAGGTATGGCTGCCCATCTTGAAAATATATATTTTATAACTGATTTGGCATTGATGATTGATATTTTAAACGAAATTTCTCTTCTTTCAAATGCACTGCAAGCAAGAAATATAGACATAATAAAGGTTGAAAAACTCGTGATAAGATCTATTAAAGCATTTCAAATGCTTGGAAAGGAAAAGGATCCATACGAAAAAAAGTTGAATTAATTACTTCAGAAACCTTCAAAAATATAAAATTTGTAGAAAATCATCGATTTGTCGGGCTTCCTCAGGAAAGACTTTTAGAAAACATAGAAACGAATTTGAAAAAAAAAAGACTAATGGATTATGAACATTTAAAAGCAAGTTGTAGCCAATTTCAAGATAGGAATAAATTAAAATTTCTCAATTTTTTGGAGCCAGATTACTGGAATATTGAAGAAGTACTAGTTCCATAGAAAGCAGCTGAAGAACAATTGCTCGTATTTAATAACATTTTTAATTACCAAATTGATATTAATGATTATCGAGATTTCGTGGAAAACGTTTTAAAAAATTTCCAGAATTATGCAATTCCTGAAAGTGTTCAAAGAGCTAAAAATATTGTCAGAACAATTGCTGTTAAGTTCAGCAGAAGTGGAAAGGAAAGGGGTTTTTCAAAGATGAACATAATATGTTCAGAGAAGAGAAGTTGCCTAACTGTTTCTAATATATCAAACACATTGATTATTAGCCTAATCGGCCTACCTCTAAAGGAATGGGATCCTACTCCTACAGTGAAAAGATGGTTAAGAATAAATCACTCAGTTGATAATGCTCAGATAAAAGCAAAGAAAATTGCAAGTGAGGATGCCAATCAAGAAGCAATATGGAAATATCATTTAGTTTTATTATATAACAGTTTTATTGTTTATATAACTATATTATATATTATTTATAGAAATATAACAGTTTTATTGTTTTTTGTCAGGTATTATTTAATATTTTTTCATTAATATTTTAACATTCTTTCTTATAACATAATCTAGTTTTGTGGACCTCTTTTATTGTTCTTATTTAAGTATAAGAACAATAAATTTATTATTCCATGCAGTTGATACACGTAGCCTGTATTAACTGTATGGAATAATAAACTACCTTTTGGTATATAGTTTTTTTATACTTATAATGGTCATTAGGGCAGCTGTTGTTGTTGTTGTTTTGTTTTTTTTAGGAGCATTAGCAACTAAGGCCATATTGCTCCGGAAAATGCGGTGGTCATTCCCTGACCTTTCCGCATCCTCCATATTTGATGGTGATGGGCTCGGACCCCGGTCTAATCAAGAAGCGTGTGCTACACACTGCTGCTCCTTCCCACCTGGCTACGGAGGCGCCATATTAGGGCAGCGAACTGGTTGTTAAATTATTTGAATCCCACCACTGGTTGTGCCCATTAAAGTCCCCTAATATACAGAGAGGTGGAGGTATCTGTATGAAGAGGTCTTTAAGTTCTTTTAAACAATAAGTATGGTTTGGCTGTAAGTAGATTGAGACTAGTGTTATTGCAATATGGAGAGTAATACGAACAGCAACAGCTTCTATTTCAGTTTGAATTGGGATATGCTTAGTTGAGATCTTTGAATTTATTAGGATTGCTAAACCACCGTGGGCAGCATTTGCTGTATTGCGATCTCTTCGATAAAGGCAATAGTTCTTTATTGAAGGAGAAATTTGCGAGGTTAAGTAAGTTTCTTGAAGACAAAGAGCAACTGGAGAATATCGGTTAATTAAATCATGGATATCATCTGGGTTGCAATGAAAGCCTCTGTAGTTCCATTGTACAATGAAGGCCATTATTTGTGTTTAATTGTTGGAGCTGTATCTGACTGCTTTTTGAAGATGATTGGTCTATGTTCCAATTTTTGTTCATCTTTTTTTAGGAAAACTGGCCGACCAGTGTCCATTTCTTCTTCTTCGGCATGATTTCTAAAATTAGATCTTCCTGTATAGATGTGCCATCTGTGTCCATGGTTGTGTCCTGAATATTTTTCATTATATTTGAATTTGTAATACATGGTGTGGTAGCACTCATTGGAGGAGGAGATTCCGCTGGTATTGTCAGAGGAGTATTATTTGCTTGGTCTGAGAGTTTGGGTTGTTGTTTACGTACATTTGGTTGTTCCTCAGAGAGGACAGTTCTAGCCCAATCAGAAATTGATTTATTAGTAGGAACTGTGACATCAGTTTGAGTAGAGACTGTTTGGTATTTTTTTACTGCATTAGCATAGGAAATATTTTTGTTCATAGTAGGTGCAACTAGTCTTCTCGCTTCTTGGTAACTGACTTTGTTCTCAAATTTGTATTTCACTATTTTTTTCTCAGTTTTTCATTTTTCACAAGTTCTGGAATAGGCAGGATGATCACCTTTGCAATTTGGACAGATCATTTTTGTAGTCTTACAGTCACTTTGTATGTGATCTGAGGAACCACAGTTGGGGCAGACAGGAACTCCTCTGCATACAGTTTGTGAGTAGCCATACTTTTGACATTTATAACATCTTAAAGGATTGGGAATGTACGGGTGGATACGGCAAAGTAAATAACCTGCTTTTACACAGGAGGGTAAGTTGGGCATATTGCACATGAGAATAATGTTTCTGGTAGGCAGCATAAGTTGATTATCTTTTTTAGTCATTATACGTTTGGCTTGAATTACATTTTGTCCCTGCAGCTCTTGGATTATTTCTTCCTCTGTGACATTTAAAAGGTCCCAACTGGATGACACCCTTAGATGAATTTAGGAGATCCTGCAATACCTTCTAGATGTTTTTGTATTACGAAGGGAGACAGTTTTCTCAATGGCTGACTAGTCAGGGAGTGGAAATTAAAAATGATGGGCAGGGTTGCTCCATCTGATTAGTTTTCTGTCTCTTTGGATGATCATTTCCTAAGTTGTGATTGGAGTCATGGTTAATGTAGGTGTCTGTTCTGGAGCTCGAAGGCTCTAATGGTGGATAATTATTTTTATCCATAATGGCTCCTTTTGGCCCTGGGGGTTTCTCCTTACCACCCAGGTTACCAGCCCCGCCACAGGGAGGCAGGAGCAGTGCCGCTTTGTGGCCAGGCATAGAGTTAGTATGGTTAGTAAGTCTATCTAAATTAAAGAAAAAGGTGCTTTCCTTCTTCTGGGCTCTCTTATTTCTTATAAGAAATTAGAGCTACTTAACAGAAAATTTTAATAAGTGCAAGAGAAAACAAAGGAAAACTCAGTCGCTGAGAAGAAAAATGCTCGATATACGCACAATAATTACTTGGCCATGGAAACGCTTGACACCCAGGGCCCCTTGCAGAAATAAAAGAGACTTTTTTTATAATTATTATTATTTACTGCTTGCATTACACAAAGTTTATACTAAAGAGAAAAATAGTTGGTGACTTGAACATGAATTATATGGGGGGAAGCTGTACATTGAGTGAGGAGGGAGTTGACTTGTCAATTGTTTTTCTAATAGTAATAATATAAAGATAATAAATCTGACCTTAAAAGACAAATGTGCTTTTTAGTCAGATATAAAAAGATTTATTTATTATTTATTTTTTTATTTAGGACATATCTTTTGTGCAATACATGTCATATGGAAGTTAATACATATGGAGGTTGATCAGCCCACTGTTCACAGCAGTTATTGTAATTGGTACGTTGTTTATTTGTGGGTTTATAAATTTATAAAATATAAATTTATATCATGCTTCTCTCTATGAGAGCTTAGTGGTCAGATACATCACTGCCTACCCCTCGTGAATTCTTTTGTCTCTTCAAATCACGGCCGCAGTTTAGCTGATCTCAGGCAGGAGTGGGGCTCCCACTGTGAGTTACTCTAGGTTTTTCCACCAGCACTACAGGCAATTTGGCCTGCAAATACATAAGTTGTACAGACAAGACATGTAGCCTGTATTAAGATTAGTTGTTCTAATACAGACTGCATGTCTTTTGGGTAAAGTGGGAGATGACTACACGAGGAGGCAGAATTGCTTCCCTAACCATAACCATTTCTTTCTCCTCTCTGGTTAGTAAAAAATTTAAATGCAATACAGCCCTTAATTAACATAAACAGCATTATAACATGATTTTAAGTAATTATTTTAATGCTCTTCAAAATATAATTAACATTAGCCACACATTTTTTAGCAAAAAAAAAAAAAAAAGGTGTGTATTTTGATTCAAAACTGAATCATAATATGCACCTCATATAAATTATAAATTTATACACTATAAATTTATTAATACCTCATAAACTGACACAATATAATAGCGTAGCTTAATTTAATTTATTATGATACTCACCTTTTTATAATCTGCATTGATGTTGGAATAAATTGGACGATAATTTTAAATTTAAGTTAGCATGAATAAGTTAGGATTTAAAAACAGAATTAAAATGTGCGCAAGGAAGTAGAAGTGCACGTCTTCGTCCTTGGTTGTCAATGTTGAAATTTGAAATGATTTTAGTTATACGGTTGGAAACAGAAGGCCAATAGCCATAACAAGTGGCTTTCGTTTTACACGTCTTCAGTTGGCAATGGTAGGATGAGAGAAAACGCGTGTATTTAAGAAGACTAAGATCCCATGATGCTCCTGGATACACGTGGGAATCTCAGGTGCATGAGATTCCAGACCGGTGCTATGTTATAGGGTAGTTTGGAATTTAATACTTGAAGAGTGGAATGGCGGCGAAACCATTCTATAACTAGGGCTTCATATTGGAAAATTTAACCGGCCTCCGTAGCCGAGTGGGGAGCGGGAGTGCAGTAGCACACGCTCTTTGAGCAGACCAGGGTTCAAGCCCCTGACTGCTGAATACGGTCGATCTGCCAACCCGCACTGGACCAGTGTGGCAGATTACGGTCCATTTCCCTCAGCATGAATTGTTGAGGAGGCTTCCATCCTGCAGTGGGTTGTTAATGGCTGCACTTTTTTTTTTATTGGAAAATTTTAAAGCTGAATTTTAATTTGATAATAGGAATGGCTGAATCTACTAAGGGGGTGTGGTTGTGGGATTGAACATGTGTTGCTAATTCAGTATTGGACTGTCCCGTCCTAAAGCTATTGTAGTGGTAGTACGCACATGTGTTTGATGTTTTGGTAGAACCGTATTTTGTGGTGGTGCTATCAATGTAGCAAGCGTTACAGTTATCTTGACGTTTTATTAAGTACAGCAGACCCCCGTTATAACGCGGTTCGCTTTACGCTGATTCACCATAACACTGTTCTTATATTATAACCTGTATCTGACTATAACGCTCTCACAGATCACTATAACACTCTTTTACAGATTGCATTTTTGGTATATTTAATGAAATCGTTTCATTTAATGGAATCGATAGCTTGAAAATGAATACCGAAACGGTATTAAAATGTTTCCAACGCCGATTTGCGAAATTTTCCCACGCTCGGTGAAATTTTATCGCACGCTAATTTAATTGCAGTACAGTGACTTGTTACGTATTTCCGAGATCAACATTAAAAAAAAAAACGATCAAGTATATTGCTTGAAATATTTGCGTTATATGCATTTATCCGAAGTGTAGTCATCACTCAGTATCGTATTAGACATCGTGCATAATGGACGGTTTACTCGAACATTGTATGGTAATTAATGCAACCAACGCAGTTACATTTTCGAAGAGCTAATAATGACCGATAGGAATGAAAGAGCAACAACGTCTGGGCGCAGTACGAAGACTATAAATGTAAGAAAAAGACTGAATTTGAAAATTAAATTAGATGTTTTGAAGCGAATCGATTCCGATCAACGACAAGCGGATGTGTGCCATTATTTAAGACTTGCAACTTTAACTGTAAGAACAATTATAAAAAAATAAAGAATTAATTTTAGAAGAGCGGGAAAGATAGCTGTTCCACTGCAAGCAACTAGGATTAGGCTGGCTATTAGGATTGAAATGGAAAGACTATAATTTTATTGAAGATAATATTCCAATGCAGAATTCAGTTAAGTTAAATATTAAAAAAAAGAGAGAGAGAGAGAGAGAGATTAGCCAATATGATGATCTGAAGAAAACTCACCTAAAAAAAAAAATGTGGAACCATTTAAAACTAGTAAGGGCTGGTTGAATATATTTAAAATCCAGGGAGAAGCTGTAAGTGCAGATGAAGGAGCCGAAACTTTAAAAAAAAACTTGTTAAAATTATTGAAGAGGGGTATTATGTGTTATACTTCTCAACAAGTTTTTAACATAGTTGAAGCAGGACTTTTGTGGAAACGAATGTCTAAAAGAAGTTTCATATTGAAAGAAGAAAAACATGCCAGGTTTCAAAGCAGCGAAGGACCGGTTGACTATTGTTTGGTGGTAACGCTGCGAGGGATTTAAAATTAATACCCCTTTTAGTTTATTTGGAAGAGAGCCAAAGTTCAACCCAAAATCCACACATTTTTCATGATTAAATTCACCAATTAAATTAAATCAATTAAAATCAATAAAATTCATTATTTTGATTGGAATTTTAAGTTTAATTTTGATACGTAAGTAGTTAAAACGTAATTATATATATGTATGTAATGCAGAATATTTTATATGTACAAATATTTGAATATTAAATATTTTGACCGACATTTGTGCATCTTTTCACCACTGTTTATTATTGATTAGGAAATATCCTATGGCACCGACCGCAACTCACAAATAGCTCTGTTTTTCAGGAACGAATTATCAGTGTTAAGCGGGGGTCACCTGTAGATGATATTATTCATGTCACTAATGTTGTAATTTTGTGTATCTTTATATGAGTTGAATAATGAACCTAGTTTATTGTAAGATGAGAATGTAAGGGTGATATCAGTACTTTTGAATAAACGGCAGAATTGGTTGGCAAAATTACTATGGTAAGGGAGGATAATACGTGGATTATTATTGGGCATGCGTTTGGGTGGGTTGTTGATGTTATTTTGGACTGTGATAGTAGTTTGTTTGATTAATTGAATAGGATATTTCCTAGATATGAATTTACTTGTAAGATATTGTAGTTCATTATTAAGGTGCAGAACTGTATTTTATAGCATTGTAAATTTGATTATAAAGGACTGCTTTTTTTTGTATTGAGGGGGTGATGTGATTCAAAGTGTAAGTATTTGCCCTTGTGAGTATTTTTTCTGAAAATTCTTCTTCCTAGTTTTGTATCGCTTCTGTTTATAGTGAGGTTTAGGAATTAATTTGTCCCTTTTCTTCCAATTCCAGGGTATATTTTAATCTATTATGCATGGAATTAAATTTAATGAAAAGATCATTTATTGTGGATTTGTGCCCTATTTTAAACGCACCTTCATCTGCTCCGCCTTTTAACCTACGTTCCTTGATGCCCCTGAACATGTCAAATCCCGAAACACAACTATCAAAAATTTTAATTAAATATTTTTCCAATAAAATTCATATTTCTTTTTTAAAAAAATGCCTCTTTCATAATATTATCCCGAAATTTGCCCGCATATTCCCTAGAAACACATGTAAAAAATATCCATATATTATCCATCAAACCTGTATTAAAATTGTACAAAAAGAATTACAGAAGAGATACAATAAAAAATATAACCTACTATCCCAAATACACCGATTAAGATTCAGCCTAAAAAGAAATATGGCACCGCAATCTTGGGTGGACCTTACGACATATAATGAAAATGTATAGCAGCTGCCATCAACGACATCGAACTCAGTCACAACAGAAAATGGGAGATCCTTACACAGAAACCTCACACCGCCACAAAATCTTCCACTATAAACATTTCTTCGTACCCTTTTTCTTCCACTGAACTTGCTAGCCTCGATTATGGTTTTAACTTTGCTATTAAAGATAATAAATATCCCTACAAAGAATGTATAATAGAACTACAAACCAAATTAGATAACCATCCAGATAAATGGTGAATTATACACAAAAGTAATTCAATTCTTAACTCCAGATTCAAACCCCAACCCAATATAAACAAAAAACAGTTAATGAACTTACAAAAAATACGTCACAATCCAAATATTATAGTCCAGAAAGCTGACAAAAGTGATTCCATAGTAATTATAAACAAAAGCACATATATATAAAAAATGGAATCTATACTCTCTCATTTAGATACATACAAACTGGATAACACATATACTATTTCCAAACATAAAAATAAGCTTGACATTATTTTAAGGAAATTAAGATCCAACAATGAAATTAATTTATACACCCTTCAACAGATTGGTATCCGAAACAATATTCTACTGCATATGTTTGGTATTACCAAACTCCATAAACCCAATCACCCACTAAAACCCATAATATCCTTCAGCAAATCAGCTTTCACTAATTTATCTTCCTTCCTGAAAATTATCCCCCCCCTCACCAGATTTTCGAAATTTAAAGTAAACAATACTTCCCTTTTTAAAAAATAAATTCTATCACAATAATCAATGATGACATCCTAGCATCTTTTGATGTAGTCTCATTGTACACTAATGTACATTTGCCCGTCAACATTACAAAACTTAAGTAATTAACACGTGACACAGAAGCCTATGATAGATACAAGTTGATCTGTAACCAAGTTACAAAGGAGGTTAGGCAGGCGAAGGCAGATTACGAGAGATCCTTGGCAAGGGATGCGAAGAAAAACAGCAAAGAGTTCTTTACTTATGTAAACTCTAGAAGGAAGGGGATGAATCAGATTGGTCCACTTGATATATCAATGGGTCAACTGTTGATGACCCTGCTCAGGTAGCTAACAAACTAAATGAATATTTTGCATCGACATTCACACATGAGGAGTTATTCAGCGAGGGGAATGCCAGAGGTGTATTCAACTCTAGCAGTAAGCTAGAGAATCTTGTAATAACTGAGAGTAAAGTGGAGGAAAAATTGTTGAAGATAAACACAAGAAAGGCACCTGGGGTGGATGGGATCTATCCAGTTATATTAAAGGAGGCAGCAAAGGAAGTAAGCAAACCCTTAGCCATAATTATGAGAGCTTCCTTGGACTCAGGGGAGGTACCCATGGACTGGAGATGTGCAAATGTGACCCCAATTCACAAGGGAGGATCAAAGGCTGACAAGTAATTATAGACCTGTGAGTTTAACTTCTGTTCCCGGAAAATTAATGGAGGCACTGGTTAAAGAAGCACTGCAGAATCATCTAGACAAGACTTCAGTTATAGCTCGGACACAGCATGGTTTTGTTAAGGGGAAGTCTTGCCTGACCAATTTGATTGGATGCTATGATGCAGTCACAAAAGAACTGGATGCAGGGAATAACTTTGATATTATATACTTGGATCTTAGAAAGGCTTTTGATACTGTTGCACATGGAAGACTGCTGCACAAATTGGAGCAGTGTGGCATTGGCAGCAAATTGCTGCTATGGATAAAGGAGTGGTTGAGGGGGTTTTGGTTTTGTTTTTTTTTTTTTTTAGGAGCATTAGCAACTAAGACCATATTGCTCCGGGATATGAGGTGGTCATTCCCTGACCTTTCCGCATCCTCCGTATTTGGTGGTGACGGGCTCGAACCCCGGTCTAATCAAGAAGCGTGTGCTACGCACTGCTGCTCCTTCCCACCTGGCTACGGAGGCGGCCCCGGTTGAGGGGGAGAAGACAGAGAGTGGTAATCAATGGACACTGCTCATCGTGGACTAATGTTATTAGTGGAGTCCCTCAGGGTTCAGTATTTGGTCCTTTATTGTTTTCTGTATTTATAAATGATATTGATGATGGTATATCAAGCTTAATGTCCAAGTTTGCAGACGATACAAAGGTTGGCAGGGTTGTCAAGGACACTACTGACACTATGCTGCTGCAACAGGATCTGGAAAGGTTGAGCAGATTGGCTGAGAGGTGGCAAATGAAATTTAACATTGACAAATGTAAAGTACTACATATGGGAAACAGCAACCCCAGAGCAACGTATCAACTCTGTGGTACTACACTGACAGTGGTAGAGAATGACAGGGACCTGGGGGTGGTTTGTGCAGGCAGATATGAAGTTCTCTGAGCAGTGCAGATGGGCTGCAATAGTAGCTTGCAGCCCATCTGCACTGGTGTATTGTCAATGATATATAGGAATTTTTCTAGCAGGGATAAGGAGGTGATTATTCCCTTGTATAAGGCAATGGTCAGGCCACACCTAGAGTACTGTATACAGGCCTGGAGGCCTCATTTCAAGAAGGATGTAGAGCTGCTGGAACGAGTACAGAGAAGGGCAACAAGATTAGTGAATGGAACAAAGGGGGTGCTCTTACGAAGAAAGGCTTAAGTTTTGCGAATTACAGTGTCTGGAGACTAGGCACCAGCGGGGTGATCTGATAGAGGTGTACAAAGCCTTGAATGGTTTGAGCATGCTCAATGCTGATGGGATTCTTCCTCTTGCTCAGAATAATCACCTGAGAGGGCATAAATTCAAATTGAGGAAAGACAGATGTAGGATAGATGTGCGGAAATTTGCCTTTAGCCAGCGGGTGGTTGGTAGGTGGAACAGACTTCCATCCCTTGTCGTGGAAGTTGATAGCCTAAATAAGTTTAAGGCTCAGCTGGACAGGTATTTCGAACGAACAGAGGGGTGGAAGTGGAAGTGGTTATTTTTTATTTATTTATTTTACTTTATTTATTTTTTTTTTTTTTTGGCTGATGCTGCATAAGCTTGCTTTCTTGCATCAAATGCCTCTACTAATGCTAAAATGCTAATGCTAATTTCTTAACAGACGACAAAACCTTATCCAAGTTTAGCGCAAAACCTTAGCACACTTCCCTTTCAATTAATAGCATTCTGGAGCTCACAACCTTTCTATTAGATGCTAGATACTTCCGATTTCTTAATCAGATTTACGAGCAAACCTATGGCCTACCTATGGGATTAGAGATCTCAGCCCCCTATCTGAAATTTACCTAGCCTCCATAGAAAATCATATTTTACAGCCACACCCCCCCCAGATATTAAATTATTTATATGATACGCTGACGATATCCTCTTAATAGGGCACAAATCCACAATAAATGATCTTTTCATTACATTTAATTCCATGCATAATAGATTAAAATATACCCTGGAATTGGAAGAAAAGGGACAAATTATTTCCTAAACCTCACTATATACAGAAGCGATACAAAACTAGGAACAAGAATTTTCAGAAAAAATACTCACACGGGCAAATACTTACACTTTGAATCACATCACCCTCTCAATACAAAAAAAGCAGTCATTTATAATCAAATTTACAATGCTATAAAATACAGTTCCACACATTATGACCTTAATAATGAACTACAATATCTTACAAGTAAATTCATATCTAGGAAATATCCTATTCAATTAATCAAACAAACTATTATCACAGTCCAAAATAATATCAACAACCATCCAAACGCATGCCCAATAATAATCCACGTATTATCCTCCCTTACCATTGTAATTCTGCCAACCAATTTCGCCATTTATTCAAAAGTACTGATATCACCCTTACATTCTCATCTTACAATAAACTAGGTTCATTATTCAACTCATATAAAGAGACACAAAATTACAACATTAGTGACATGAATAATATCATCTACTTAATAAAACGTCAAGATAAACTGTAACGCTTGCTAAATTGGTAGCACCACCGCAAAATATGGTTCTACCAAAACATCAAACACATGTGCGTACTACCATTACAATAGCTTTAGGATGGGACAGTCCAATACTGAATTAGCAACACATGTTCAATCCCACAACCACACCCCCTTAGTAGATTCAGCCATTCCTATTATCAAATTAAAATCCAGCTTTAAAATTTTCCAATATGAAGCCCTAGTTATAGAATGGTTTCGCCGCCATTCCACTCTTCAAGTATTAAATTCCAAACTACCCTATAACATAGCACCGGTCTGGAATCTCATGCATCTGAGATTCCCACACGTATCCAGGAGCATCATGGGAACTTAGTCTTCTTAAATACATGCGTTTACTCTCATCCTACCATTGCCAACTGAAGACGTGTAAAACGAAAGCCACTTGTTATGGCTATTGGCCTTCTGATTCCAACCGTATAACTAAAATCGTTTCAAATTTCAACATTGACAACCAAGGACGAAGACGTGCACTTCTACTTCCTTGCGCACATTTTAATTCTGTTTTTAAATCCTAACTTATTCATGCCAACTTAAATTTAAAATTATCGTCCAATTTATTCCAACATCAATGCAGATTATAAAAAGGTGAGTATCATAATAAATTAAATTAAGCTACGCTATTATATTGTGTCAGTGATAAATGGTACTTTAAGAGATCTACAATTTTCGAATTACCTTATAAACTATAAATTTAGATACACTGTTTTTGTGCAACTTTTTCAGGAAAGATCTCGCATAAAAATGATTTGTCTGGTGAGTTTTTGACATAAAACTAGATCTTCCACATATATATATATATATATATATATATATATATATATATATATATATATATATATACACAAAAGATAGCTGTTTCAAGATGCTTCAATTCTTTTTCAATTTCCAAACTTCTCAGGCTGGAACTATTCAGGATGTGACCTAACTTGTCTAGGGTTGCAACTTCAGTCTCAAGGTATTTGAAGTTTTCTAATGTCCTAACTGGTTGTCTCTTCAGTGCCATTTGGCCGACTTAGTATTAGCAGGCATGGAAAGTACACTGGCAAAAAAAAAAAAAAAAAAAGTAGATATGCACTTCTCTCTTCACATCAGTAACTATCCAGTTGAACATTAAACTTTTTAAAATTGTTGGCCTCAACCTACCTGTGGAGGCAGCTTGTTCCAGTAATTAACAACTCACTGACTAAAAGAAAACATCCTACAATCCAGTCTAAAGCTGTTCCCCCTGGATTATCAACTAATGAAATTGACTGAATATACCACCAAAGAAAGCTTTGCTGTGGCCTTCACAGCTTGGAAGAACAGGTGTGAAAAATGTGTGTAGCTTCTAAGAGACTACGTTGAAAAGTGAGGCAAGTGTCACCTTTGTATTTTGTGTACTTTATAAGAAATGAATTTGAAAACCTAATTTTATAACTTAATGAACCTCATAGTAAATCCCTGTCCACATCAATCTTTATTTTTCAAAAAAAAATCTCCACAACAATTTAGGCACATAAGACCATTTGAACACTGGGTAATTTTTATACAATGTTTATAAAATTATTTCGGCTACTGTTGGAAACATTAGTTTGATGGCTTCGTTTACTTCACTGTCTGTATGTTATCGATGCCCTGCCAGATAATTTTTCAGTCTTCCAAAAACGCGATGCCCATCACATCCTTCAGTCCAATTATTTGCCCATTCATTATGATAACAAAAAAAAAAAAAAAAAAAAAATCATACCTGTGGGCATGTTGTACAGTTGCCAACCCACACCTTTTTCATATGCTAATGATTTCTTCAGGAGAGATGCCTTTCACTGTAAGAAATTGAATAAACTGCTATCTGCCTTATTGTTCAGAAAGAGCATTATTATCAACCAATGTATTGGTACTGGATAATTAAATATCAACAATCAAAAGCTCATTTTGATTGTTGCTCTCACACAGTAATCTTTTTTGCACTATTTCTGAATAACATTCTTTCCTTAAGCAGCCAATTAATAGTGCAATTCAAGTTGCCACTTGTATTTCTCTCACAACATCAAATCACATAGTTAGAAAAATATTATATCAAAGCATGTCTATCATAAAAAAAAGAACATATAAAGGTAAACCTCAGAAATACTATATCCACTGGAAAGAACTTACCTGTGCAATGTATAATCCAATGCATGTTGTCTGTTCTTGGTATAGGTTGAGGGGAACTGTACAATAGAAACAGATTTTTATCATTCAGCATTAAATAAATCTGAAAACAATTTCATATAAAAAAAATCACACACACAATTATATTTTACAATTTCCTTTAGAAAGTGAAAGTATCTGCATGGGGGGGGTGAAAGGGGTGTGAGTGCGTGCAGTAAGTCTTTCTGTGAAAATACGCAAATAGTACTTCTGAGTACTTTTTATGTTTTTCATATATCTCAGATGTGTTTCTAATTAGTTTTATAACTTTTAGAAGTGACAAGTTATTTTCAGTTTGTCTAATTAAAGCCGATTACATTATAAAATTATAATCATATTCTCACAGTACATAAATCCTTTAATTTTAGAAATTTCTCCCTTTCATTCACAGATAGATTTCTAGTGAAGGACAAGCAATTAAAAAAAAAAAAAAAAAGATTTTAATGTTCACCCCTTTTTCTTTTTCTTAAATAAATATATTAAGTCATGCAACATTCAAATTTTTTAGAATACCATAGTACACTGATAGGACTGGAGTGGCATCCACTTAGTAACTTGAAGATGGGAATCAGTATGAATCCAGAAACATAGACAGCAAGTCAATTTCAGAATTTTGTTGCTAGATAGCGGAATCGCTGTAGTTTCTCTTTATGAAAAAAACCAAAGTTTTAGTATTACATGGAACTCAGTGCACTTCATCATTAAAAAAAATCTGAATTAGAATTAGTTTCAGTATTCATATTTTTTGTGGCAAATGATGCAAGAAAGCAAGCAAATCAGCACAAAAAAAAAAAAAAAACACATTTCCATTTCATCTATCCATTTCCTTCAATAGCTTGCATAGTCCTACCTTGAATTTATTCAAACTAACCACTTCCACAACAGATGGAAGTTTGTTCCAGCAATCAATGATCTACTGGCTGAAGGCAAACTTCTGCACATTTATCCTTCAACCATCCTTCCTCAATCTGAGTTCATACCCCCTCATGTGCACAGTCTAAGCAAGAGGAAGAATCCCATCAGCATTGATGGGATTGCTCAAGCCATTCAAAGCCTTAAACTCCTAAGACCACCTCACAGGTGCCTGGTCTCCAGCTGCTGAAATTTACAGAACTATAAAGCCTTTCTTGGTAAGAGTATCACTTTGACACCCCCCTCCCCAATCTCGTTGCCCTTCTTTGTACCCATTCCAGCAAATCTATGTCCTTCCTAAAACGAAGTCTCTAGACCTGTATGCAGTACTCAAGATAGGGCCTGAGCATTGCCTTATATCAGGGGTCGTCAACCTTTTAATACCTACCGCCCACTTTTGTATCTTTGTTGATGGTAAAATTTCCTTACTGCCCACCGGTGCCACAGTAACTCAATTTAGCATAAGTGCAAAGTAATTTTTAAAGGGGAGGGTTTGTAAAAAAATATGTACTTAAATTTATCTTTTTATTTATACTTTATATGTTTATACATAGATAATTTAAATTTAACGAATTTCTGCATCTCCATCGATACAGCGCCTACTAATGCGGGAGGTGCTTAAATTGAAGAAAAAGAAAGTTAAATGTGAAAACAATAAAGTTTATTGAAATTACCTTCAATTAATGATTAATGAGATCCTTGAGGCTGATGCTGCGAGACTAAATATTTGATATCTAGTTCGATTTTCGTAAGGAACAAACGAAGATCTCCTCTTTTGGTGATATTCAGATGGTTTCTCTGTTTGGTGATAATATGATTAACAGCACTAAAGCCTGTTTCTATAAGATATGAGGTAGGAAAAGGTATCAATAAATTAAATATCATTTTCCACATATTTGGATATAACGCAGGCATTTTTTTTTTTTTTGCCAGAGTTTTTGGTATCCTCCACTATCGAAATTATATTTGCTCTCTTCATCTTATTTAAGTTCTAATAGTTCTTCTTGGCAAGTTATATCAACCTCAGCAAAATTTGCAGTAAAAGTATTTATCACCTAGTCATACACCTTCAAGTTCTAAATATCTTTAAATAATTTTTTCCTTATATCCAATTTAAGTTTGTTGAGGTGGCTACTGAACCTTTCAATCTCCTCTGGAGTTACATCATCTTTTATAGATGACAATTCGGGAAACTGATGAAATTCTCTCTTAAAAAGATTATGACGGAGAAGATCAAGTTTTTCGATAAATAATGACACAATATTTTTGCAACTGATAAGAGTTATATTGGCTCCTTGAAGCTGCAAATTAATTTCATTAAATATCTTGAAAATGTCTGCCAAATAAAAGGCATCATTCTTTACTGTTTTTAATTGTTGACAGAGACCAGCCTCATTATTACTTTCAAAAAACTGTATGACACTATCATATAATGCTACAAAACAAGACAAGCATGTACCCTTTGAGAGCCATCGAACTTCTGGGTGTAAAAGTAACCTAATAAATTGCCCATTATTGTCCTGGCACAGCTGTTGAAACATTCTATCATCTTTGGCATTAGATTTGATCTTATTTACAGCTCTAATTATTATACTTAATGATGAATGGAGACTTGTACTTAAATGTTTTCCTACAAAATGTTGTCTGTGCACCACACAATGAATATACAAAACATTTGGCACTTCTTCCTTCAAATGAGCAACAAATCCACGATAGCGACCTATCATTGATGGTGTTCCATCAGTAGCGCATGCAACAATATTGTTCAAGGGTATATCATTTTTGCAAAGTATGATTTCACAGCATTAAATATTGATAATCCTTTTCTATCTGTAATAAGATTTACAGTGAATAGCATTTCTTCTTGCAATGTATTGTTTTCATCAAGATACTGTACATATGTCATCAACAGAGCATTATTATCTGCAATGGTAGACTTGTCCAACCGTATGGAAAATGAAGAGTTTTGGAGAATATCTATAAGTTTATTTTCAACATTAACTGCCATTTCGTCAATGCGTCGCTTTACTGTGCTAAGGGCAATGTTTTTAAAACTTCAGGTATATCCTGATGCATTACTGTTGAGATAAATTCTTTGATAGAGGGTATTATCAAAGTTTCTCCAATATTATGGCTTTTACACTTTTTGCAATTAATTGTGATATACAATAAGCTGCAATTAATCCATCTTCGTTCTTTGCATGTTGTTTCTTAGATGTAAATGATGCAGTTACTGTTGAACGATTTTGAAATATTTTATACATTTCTTGAAAATATTCAATGGGCATATCTTTATCTTTTGAATGCTTTGTAGCAAGATGTTCTCGCAATCAACTTGGCTTCATTGCGTCTTGTGGCACAGTAAACACATTCAAAGCTGTTTATTTGTAACAGATTCGATGAAACCCATCTTAAGATACTCTGGTAAATAGCCATGAGCGTATTTCTTTTTTTGAGACATGGGTTCACAATTTGTTGCACAATTTATCAACTCATTCCAAGCCATGGACACGTGCTTACTCTCACAAATCTAACAACGTACTGCCCCCACCATGAAAGAGGTACAGCTCGAAGACTGAGTGATGGCTGGTGGTAAGCCCCGCCCTTTTTATGCGGACTAAACACATGCCTTCGGCTACGGAGTTCATTCGTTGCTCCCTCATCCACGAGTATATTTCGAGAAGTGTTTGGTGAATTATTATCTATATTCAAAGTTTAGAGATGGAATTCAAAAGTAAATTGCAAAAGCATATTTTAAAAAGTCAAACTTGCGAAGTTGTTAGCAATGTATTCAATATATGGAGGAAGAACAAAATTTGTAACAACGGACAAAAACCCCCACTGCCCACCATGAAAGCTTGAATCGCCCACTAGTGGGCGGAAGAGACCAGGTTGACAACCACTGCCTTACATAATGGGATAATCACCTCCTTATCCCTGCTAGCCAAATTCCTCTAAATCATTTACAAAACCTCATGAACTGTGCTGGCGGCCTGTCTGCACTGCTCAGAGAACTTCATATCAGACTGAACAACAATCACCACCAGGTCCTTTTCATTTCCCACTACCCTGAGTGTAGCACCACACAGCTGGTACATTACTCTTGTATTACCACTACTCATATGCAGTATCTTACATTTGTCAATATTAAACTTTGACAGCCATTTCTCTGCCCATCCACCTAATTTTTCTAGATCTTGTTGCAGCAGTATACCTTCATTGCTGCCATTGACCAACCTGCAAACTTCTGTATCAGCTGCAAAGTTAGACATTAAATGTAATATACCTTCATCAATATCATTAATCAATACATAAAACAGCAATGGGCCCAGCATCAAACCCTGTGGAACTCCACTAATAACACTGCTCCACGAAGAGCAGTGTCCATTGATAATCACTGTCTTCTCTCACTCAACCATCCCTTTATCCACAGCAGCAACTTGCCCTTAATGCCACACTGCTCCAATTTGTATAGCAGTCTTTTATGTGCAACAGTATCATAAGCTTTCCTGAAATCCAAGTATACGATATCAAAATTGGTCAGACAAGATTTTCCCTTAACAAGCCCATGCTGTGTCTGAAGTATATCTTCAGCCCTATCTGGATGATACTGCATTAATTCTTTAACCAGTGTTCATTAATTTCCCTGAAATAGAAGGTAAACTGACAGATCTATAATTATGCGTGTCACCCTCTGATACCGCTTTGTGAATTGGGGATACATTCGCACATCTCCAGTCTGCAGGGTCATTTCATAATTATGGTTATTGGTTTGCTTACTTCCCTTGCTGCCTCGCTTAATATAACTGGATAGATCCCATGCACCATAGGTTCCTTTTTTGTTTAACTTCAACAATTTCTCTTCCACTTTCACCTCTGTTATCACATATTCATTTAACTCCCTGTTTAGGTCTGAAAATCTTCTGGCATCCCCCCCTTCCCTAAAGAATTCTTCATGTATGAATGCAGAGGCACATTACTCTTGTATACCTATTCACCCTCTCAGCAAATTGAACAGAATCATCGACAGTAAAACCATCAAGTGGACCAATGTGATACAGCCCTTCCTTCTACTGTTGGTATAAATAAAGAAGTCTTTTCTACCTATAAAAAATACCTATTCACCTTTTCAGCAAATTGAACAGAATCATCAACAGTAAAACCATCAAGTGGACCAATGTGATACAGCCCTTCCTTCTACTGTTGGTATAAGTAAAAACGTCTTTTCTGATTTTCTTGGCATTCTTTGCCAGAGACTTCTCACAGCTCATGGTGTCTTGGCAATGATATACAGGAATTTTTCTAGCATGGATAAGGAGGTGATTATTCCCTTGTATAAGGCAATGGTCAGGCCATACCTTGAGTACTGTATACAGGTCTGGAGGCCTCATTTTAAGAAGGATGTAGAGCTGTTGGAATGAGTATAGAGAAGGGCAACAAGATTAGTGAATGGAACAAGGCGGTTGCTCTTACGAAGAAAGGCTTAAGTTTTGGAGATTACAGTGCTTGGAGACTAGGCACCTGCGAGGTGATCTTATTTAGGTGTATAAAGGCTTGAATGGTTTCAGCATGCTCAGTGCTGATGGGATTCTTCCTCTTAAACATAATAATCACCTGAGAGAGCATAAATTCAAATTCAGGAAAGACAGTTGTAGGATAGATGTGCAGAAGTTTGCCTTTAGCCAGTGGGTAGTTGAATGCTGGAACAGATCGCCATCATTTGTTTGCAAGTTGGTAGCCTAAATAAATTTAAGGCTGAGCTGGACAGGTATTTGGAATGAATGGAGGGGTGAAATCTGAGTGTTTTTTTTGGCTGAAGCTGCATATCTTGCTTTCTTGCATCGTATGCCTCTGCTAATGCTAATCTAATAAAATAACAGGTTACACAGAAGCGTCTGACAAATATAAGTTGGTCTGTAACCAAGTCACAAAGGAGGTTAGGAAGGCAAAGGCAGATTACAAGAAATCTTTGGCAAAGGATGCAAAGAGAAACAGCAAAGAGTTCTTTACATATGTAAACTCTAGAAGGAAAGGGATGAATCAGATTGGCCCACTTCATATCGATGGTTCAACTGTTGATGATCCTGTTCAGGTAGCTAACAAAATAAATGAATAATTTGCATTTACATTCACACATGAGGAGTTATTCAGGGAGAGGAATTCCAGAGGTGTATTAAACTCTGGCAGTAAGCTAGATAATCTTGTAATAACTGAGAGTAAAGTAGAAGAGAAATTGTTGCAGATAAACATAAGAAAGGCACCTGGGGTGGATGGAATCTATCCAGTTATATTAAAGGAGACAGCAAAGGAAGTAAGCAAACTCTTAGCCATAATTATGAGAGCTTCCTTGGACTCAGGGGAGGTATCCATGGACTGGAGACGTGCAAATGTGATTCCAATCCACAAAGGAGGATCAAAGGGAGACACAGATAATTACAGACCTGTTAGATTAACTTCTGTTCCAGGGAAATTAATGGAGGCACTGATTAAAGAAGCATTGCAGGATCACATAGACAAGACTTCATTTATAGATAAAGTCTTGTCTAGACGATGGACACAGCCGAGTTTTGTTAAGGGGAAGTCTTGTCTGACCAATTTGATTAGATACTATGATGTGGTCACAAAGGAACTGGCTGCAAAGAATACTTTTGATATCATATATTTGGATCTTAGAAAGCCATTTGATACTGTTGCACATGGAAGACTGCTGCACAAATTGGAGCAGTGTGGCACTGAAAGCAAATTGCTGCTATGGATAAAGGGATGGCTGAGGGACAGACGACAGAGTGGTAATCAATGTACACTGCTCTGTGTGGACTAATGTTATTAGTGGAGGCTCCCAGGATTCAGTGTTGGGTCCATTGTTGTTTTCGGTATTTATAAATGATATCGATGATGGTATATCAGGCTTAATGTCCAAGTCTGCAGCGTTGTTAATGACACTAATGACAGTATGCTGTTACAACAGTATCTAGAAAAGTTGAGCAGATGGGCTGAGAGGTACCAACTGAAGTTTAACATTGACGTACTGCATATGGGAAGCAGTAACCCCAGAGTAATGTATCACAACTGTATGGTATTACACTGAAAGTGGTAGAGAGTGAAAAGGACCTTGGGGGTATTTGTGCAGGCAGATATGAAGTTTTCTGAGCAGTGCAGACAGTCTGCAAGAGTAGCTCATGGTGTCTTTTCAATGATATACAGGAATTTTTCTAGCAGGAATAAGGAGGTGATTATCCTCTTGTATAAGGCAATGGTCAGGACACACCTTGAGTACTGTATACAGGTCTGGAGACCTCATTTTAACAAGGATGTAGAGCTGTTGGAACAAGTACAGAGAAGGGCAATGAGACTGGTGAATGGAACAAAGAGTTGCTCTTACAAAGAAGGAAACGTTCTGCAAATTGCAGTGTCTAGAGACTAGGCACCTGCGAGGTGATCTCATTGAGGTGTATAAGACCTTGAATGGTTTGAGCAAGCTCAATGCTGATGGAATTTTTCCTCTTGCTCAGATTCCACACCTGAGGGGGCATATTTTCAAATTGAGGAAAGACAATTGTAGTATAAAGTGCAAAAATTTGCCTTTAGCCAGCAGGTGGTTGATTGCTATCTGTTGTTGTAGATGGTCATCACGCGACACAACGGCAGCCCCCAAGGCAGAATGCGCTGGTCCCAAAGGAACTAGTAGTTGTTGGTGACTCTACTGTCAGGGAAATGGGAAACATGCTTTGTAAAAAGGATAGGTGGAACAGGACCAGGGTATGTCTGCCAGGGGCAAAGGTTGATGACATTGTAGAGCGGATATCATCTTTTAAGGGCACAAAAGGTGATATAGTTGTACACGTTGGCACTAATGATATTAAGAGTAGGAGACCAGCGGAATGACTTAGCAAGTACAGGTCACTGTTGAAAAAAAGCCGTGAATTAGGGTTGAATTTGAAAGTGTCTGCAATTCTGCCCAGACACGATAGGAGGGAGTATATGATGAGAGCCCTGTCGATCAATTCGGCCCTGGAAAGACTGTGCAAGGCTCAAGGGGTAGAATTTTTTTCAGCCTGGTCTGTACTTGTTAACAGGAGAGGTTGCTTCTACAGGGATGGGATACACTTAAATAGAAAGGGTGCAAGAATGTTTGCTGATGCTATCGAGGCAGTGTTAGATGGGTTCGAAAACTGCTAGATTGGGGGGGGGGATACAAGGACTAATAGATTAACAGTAGCCACTGGCAGAGGTGAAAGTGATTCTTGCACTGCTTCTATTGGAATGATCCGCAGCCTGGAAAATAAGATGCAGGATATTTCAGTCTGCTGGGAATCACTGGGGTACAAGTAAACACATGGGTTGTGTATACTGGCGTGTACATCAATGCTAGGAGTTTAGTAAATAAATTTGATGAATTTGAGGTATTGCTCAAAACATCAAAGGCAGATATTGTGGGGATTTCAGAGTTGTGGTGTAACACAGATATAAGGAATGCAGAACTGGAATTTGGGGAGTACAATGTCTACAGAAAGTATAGACATGATAGGAAAGGAGGAGGGGTAATGCTATTAGTTAAGAAATACATAAAATCCAAGGAAGTGAAGCCAGTTGATTGCTGGACAGTGCAGTGCAGTGTCGAGTCAGTTTGGTGTGACATAAGCATTCGGAGATCAAAATTGAGAGTAGGAGTGTGTTATAGGCCTAATGACTCTGATGAGTATAATAAGAAACTGTACAGGGAAATAGAGTGGGCCAGTAAATCAGAGAGTCTCATAATGGGGGATTTTAATTTCCCAGATATTGACTGGAATTTGGAGGATGGTCACTCACACACTAGCCAGGCTTTTGTGGATTTATTGGATGATTGTTTTCTACATCAGCATGTTCAGGAGGCAACTAGAGGGAATAATAATCTTGATTTGATTATCAGTAGTAATTCTTCGTGCATTAAGAATCTGCAGGTAAATGAACCACTAGGTGGCAGTGATCACAGTGTGCTGAAGTGGGATTTACTTAAAGAGGTAACTACCATTAGGGGTAAAGGGAAGGGTTATTGCTTTCATAAAGGCGACTATGATGGACTGAGAGAGTAATTAAATTCTATACAGTGGGACCAACTTATGATGTTACCAACAGCAAATTCAAAATGGGAAGCATTCAAAGATCTTATCTTGGAAGCTACTAGGCTTTACATACCAACTAAGAAATTTTTTCAAGGTTTAGGTCTAAGTGAATGTCAGATGAACTAATGAGACATATGGCAGAGAAGAAAGATGCATGGGATACATACAAATTAACACGTGACACAGAAGCCTATGATAGATACAAGTTGATCTGTAACCAAGTTACAAGGAGGTTAGGCAGGCGAAGGCAGATTACGAGAAATCTTTGGCAAGGGATGAAAAGAAAAACAGCAAAGAGTTCTTTACTTATGTAAACTCTAGAAGGAAGGGGATGAATCAGATTGGTCCACTTGATATCGATGGGTCAACTGTTGATGATCCTGCTCAGGTAGCTAACAAACTAAATGAATATTTTGCATCGACATTCACACATGAGGAGTTATTCAGCGAGGGGAATACCTCTGGCATTGAATACAGAAGTATTCAACTCTGGCAGTAAGCTAGAGAATCTTGTAATAACTGAGAGTAAAGTGGAGGACAAATTGTTGAAGATAAATACAAGAAAGGCACCTGGGGTGGAGGGGATCTATTCGGTTATATTAAAGGAGGCAGCAAAGGAAGTAAGCAAACCCTTAGCCATAATTATGAGAGCTTCCTTGGACTCAGGGGAGGTACCCATGGACTGGAGATGTGCAAATGTGACCCCATTTCACAAAGGAGGATCAAAGGGCGACACGAGTAATTATAGACCTGTTAGTTTAACTTCTGTTCCCGGAAAATTAATGGAGGCACTGGTTAAAGAAGAACTGCAGGGTCATCTAGACAAGACTTCAGTTATAGCTCAGACACAGCATGGTTTTTTTAAGGGGAAATCTTGCCTGACCAATTTGATTGGATACTATGATGCAGTCACAAAAGAACTGGATGCAGGGAATAACTTTGATATTGTATACTTGGATCTTAGAAAGGCTTTTGATACTGTTGCACATGGAAGACTGCTGCACAAATTGGAACAGTGTGGCATTGGAGGCAAATTGCTGCTATGGATAAAGGGGTGGTTGAGGGGGAGAAGACAGAGAGTGGTAATCAATGGACACTGCTCATCATGGACTAATGTTATTAGTGGAGTCCCTGGTTTCAGTATTGGGTCATTATTGTTTTCTGTATTTATAAATGATATTGATGATGCTATATCAAGCTTAATGTCCAAGTTTGCAGACAATACAAAGGTTGGCAGGGTTGTCAAGGACACTACTGACACTATGCTACTGCAACAGGATCTGGAAAGGTTGAGCAGATGGGCTGAGAGGTGGCAAATGAAGTTTAACATTGACAAATGTAAAGTACTACATATGGGAAACAGCAACCCCAGAGCAATGTATCAACTCTGTGGTACTACACTGACAGTGGTAGAGAATGAAAGGGACCTGGGGGTGGTTGTGCAGGCAGATATGAAGTTTTCTGACCAGTGCAGACAGGCTGCAAGAGTAGCTCATGGTGTATTGTTGATGATGTATAGGAATTTTTCTAGCAGGGATAAGGAGGTGATTATTCCCTTGTATAAGGCAATGGTCAGGCCACACCTAGAGTACTGTATACAGGTCTGGAGGTTTCATTTCGAGAAGGATGTAGAGATGCTGGAACGAGTACAGAGAAGGGCAACAAGATTAGTGAATGGAACAAAGGGGTGCTCTTACGAAGAAAGGCTTAAATTTTGCAAATTACAGTGTCTGGAAACTAGGCACCAGCGAGGTGATCTGATAGAGGTGTATAAAGCCTTGAATGGCTTGATCATGCTCAATGCTGATGCTCAATGCTCTTGCTCAGAGTAATCACCTGAGAGGGCATAAATTCAAATTGAGGAAAGACGGATGTAGGATAGACGTGAGGAAATTTGCCTTTAGCCAGTGGGTGGTCGGTTGGTGGAACAGACTTCCATCCCTTGTCATGGAAGTTGATAGCCTAAATAAGTTTAAGGCTCAGCTGGACAGGTATTTCGAACGAACAGAGGGGTGAAGTGGAAGTGGTTATTTTTTATTTATTTATTTTTTTTTTGGCTGATGCTGCATAAGCTTGCTTTCTTGCATCAAATGCCTCTACTAATGCTAATGCTAAGTTGGCAGCTTAACTTTTTTTTTTTTTTTTAAGGTTTTTTTTTAAATTTTTTTTTGGCTGATGCTATATAAGCTTGCTTTCTTGCATCATATGCCTCTGCTAATGCTAATATGCGAGATAAAGTTCATGCCACTATAAATGCGTACTCCCAAGTATTTAACCATTAATACCTGCCGTAAGGAAATACCATTTAACCTTAAGCCGACTGGGCTAGCCGGGTGGATAAAGTACCTGCCTGACAACCCAAAGGTTGCGGGTGTAGCAAATTTAAAATCGAGAAAGGAGTTCGACAAGGAGACACAATATCTCCGAAGCTGTTTACTGCTGCCCTTGAGGAAGCTTTCAGAAGATTAGACTGGTCGCAGAAAGGAGTCAATGTGAACGGAGAGTACCTAAACCATTTACGATTTGCAGATGACACTGTTGTCATAAGCCACGATCCCAAAGAATTAGAGGAAAATCTTAATCAGTTATGCACAGTTAGTAAGGATTTTGGACTAAAGATGAATATGGCTAAAACAAAAGTAATGATGAACAAGTATGCCACGGAAAGGGAAATAATGATTGAAGGAGCAGTAATTGAAAAGGTGGAGTCATATACTTATCTGGGACAAGTTATTAGCTGTAATAATGATAAATGGCTGGAAGTCAAGAGAAGAATAAATTTTGGATGGATAGCATTCAGGAAATATAGTCACATACTGAAGAGCAATATCCCAGTTTGTCTGAAACGTAAAATAATGAATCAATGTATACTCCCCACCATGACTTATGGAAGTGAAACTTGGGCACTCACCAAAAGAATGGAAGAGAAGCTAAGAACTACACAGCGAAGAATGGAACGAATTATATTGGGAATCAGACTGTTAGATAAGAAGAGAAACACATGGATTAGGCAGCAAACTCAAGTAAAGGACATTCTTATCAAAACTAAAGAACTAAAATGGTCTTGGGCAGGACACATAGCTCGAAGACATGATGACAGATGGACTAAGAAAATAACAGAATGGTACCCAAGAGGAGCTAGAAGAAAACCTGGAAGACAAAGGCGGAGATGGATAGATGAAATTCATGAGTTTTTGAGTAGTAAATGGATGGCCAGTGCTCAAAACAGAAGGAACTGGAAAGTTGCTGGAGAGGCCTTCATCCTGCAGTGGATTGAAAATGGCTGATGATGATGATGATGATCCCACCTCAGGCTTGGATCAGAGTATAAAATGCAAAAACCTTGGGAGGTGCAATATGGCCACAGAAGCCGATGCACCAACAAAAAAAAAAAAAAATAACCTTAAGAGAGGAGGTCTATGAAGAGCCAATTTACCCTTTAATATCATTATCTTAGTTTTGGAAGAGAGTCAACTCATGTAAACCTCACTATTTGCATAATTCTCTCAATATGTTATCAGATCAAGAGTACAGCACATCCTCAGTGCCACATCAGGTGTGAAGCCATATTGTTTGTTTGAAAGGACAATATCATCTTTTTGGTACACAGTATCTGCATGCCAAAAGCTTCTCATAAACTTTACGAAGACCAGAAAGCAATGCAATAGGTCCATATGAAGCAGGTGAATTCATTGGTTTGGTTGGAGATTTTTGAATAATCTTGAGCAATGAATATTTCTGGGGTGATGGAAATACACTATATCTTAGACCAGGGGTCGGCAACCTTTTTTGAGTGAAGGGCCATTTTTGATCTAATTTTAAAAAAGAGAATCTGAAGAACCGCACTTCAGCTCAAGCTGAAGGAGGGGGAGAAGTTAAGAAATGGAATTGAATGGGAAGGCGTTTTATTAAAAACATATATTTTTTGAAATATTATTTATTAATACTGAAAAAACGTAACAAACATCCAATCAGGTACAAATTAATGTGACTTTTGCTGCTGAACTTGAGCGAGTCTCTCAACATCAGGCGAGTATGCTGTAATTTTCATCTTTAATCATGCTGAGAGACATTGTTCAGATGGTTTCTTGATTTATTTTTAACGTAGTCCATTGTCGAAAATATTTGCCTGCAGAAATACGTAGAACAAAAAACTAAGGGCAAATATTTTCAATTTTATATACTTGTCTGGTACGCATCGAACACAATTTTGGTCTTGCTTTTTCCACTCATCTATCGCCATCCATTTGTGTAGAATTGCAAGGGCAGCCTTTTGCCTCTCCAAATCCTCGATTTCAGTTTTAAGGCATTTAGTCCTCCAATTCCATTTCAAATTGTGGTTCATATGGGCTAAAAGTTAGTCGCAGTTACATGTTCAAAGAGCTGCAGGTTGCCGACTCCTGTCTTAGACTATTACAGTCAGTTCTGCTATAAGCAGTACATGTGTTCCTAAAAATCTGTGTTATGGTATTTCACGCATTAAAAAGAACAGGGCTTATGGGAAAAATAGGGATGGGCACAAAGCACTCAAAAAAAGAAAAGAAAAAAAAGTTCAGTGCAGTAAGTAAAACACTAAAAAAAGTTAGAAACCCAATAATATTGCTAACATAGATTTAAACATCTTAAATTTCTAATAAAAAAATAAATATTACAGTAAATATAGAACTGTAATATAAACATACTAACTGATATTTCTATTCACTGACTTTTTTCTGCATTGTAAAATTTAAAACAGTAAAAAAGATAAGCAATCAATAACAACCAACACAACACGCACAAATTGTACAAGTGAGATACACAATAAAAATTTTGCGCATTAAAAATAAGAATGAAGAGAAGATTCTGAAAACTTATTTATATTTTTTATATGATTGAAGATTTCATGGAATGAAAAACACATTTCACCATAATAACGTAAAAACCCACAGAATTCAGCTATCGGTATTATAGCAAATGCAATAAGATCAAGTTTACAATTAGTTTGCACTAACAGAAAAGCCCAATAAAACGGGAACTGCAAACAATTTTTTTTTTTTTTTTTGTTTTGTGGTAAGTGACTTCCAGAAATGTGCTTCTCTGCTCATACATCATGAAATTTCTCTTCGAACAGAAAAATGTGAGCTCCAGAAAACGTGAGCTTGCCTATAATATCACCAGTATCTGGTGAATACAGCAAATAACAAGTGTCTCCCTCACCAATACAACTACAGTAAATGGGAAATATAGCTCTCATACATTTGACATTTTTTAAGCTTTATAAACTTGTATGTATTGCTGCGCAGGTCACTACGTTCTTCTTGGTGATGGATTTTGCGTTCACCTGGTGTTAATTGCAGACAAAATTGCGATTAACATCAGCCAACGCAAAAATTGTGTTATACTTGCATTGTTCCCTAACATATCAGTCGCGTTGGAGCAAATTCACGTTATAGCAGAACTGACAGTATTAAACACTTGTAACAATTTATTTGAATAAAGATTAGCGAACTTTTTGATTACCTCTCCCACCAGTAGGTTCATACTTGAACATTTATTTTTAATGAATTTAACAATGGCGAGAAGTTCATCATGGGTAAAGAGTAATTTTTCAATGTCATTTACCACAAGACTTATCAATGCATGCATATGATGATGTTCTAGAGTAACATGTGGGTTATCAGTCACGTAACCATTACCTATAAGATGATCTAAGATTGCACTCATGGAATGTTCCGAATTACACATCTCAGTGGGGCCTTTGCCAATAGCATATATAACATCAGAGCTGCTCTGAATTTATCAGTAAAAATTTTATACAACCCCAAAGGATCATTATTTCCTGCTGTTTTCACCAACGTTTTCCAGTAGTTAAAGTTCTGTTTAGCAATAGCATGGACATACTTGTTACAAAGACTTTGATAGTTCTTTAATCTAATAATTTCCAAGTCACTTTCCCTATGGTTGCTCTTCTGAAATCGCTTTCTAGCCTTATTAATCTGCTTTTTCAACAGAGTAAGCTGAGGTGTCAACCACTTAACCGGTCAATGTCTTATCAGTTTCCGTTTCATAGCAGTTACACATGCATCATACATAATTTTTTGCATATCATCTAACTGTCATGTTAGATAATTCGAGGACCATGATCATAGCTTGCTGAAAATTTTTTTCAAAGTTATTCCCATTTGCAAACTTAACAGCAAAACATTTTAACTGAAACAAGCCTAGATTGTTTTCCCTATGTGTATTGATTTCATAAAATACTCATGGAGATCACAATACCCAATCAGATTTGACTTTCCATCCACAGACAAACCTAATACCAATTGAGTTAGCAAGAGTAATGTTGATGTTTGATTCACCATTTACCATCCAAAAGGTAGATCCTCACCAGATTTTAGGTTGATTGTGAACCATAAGCTTCCACACTGCTATGATATCATCTAAAGCTTTCCCTCTATCATCAGTAGTGCAACTGAGCCAAAGTGAACTCTTTGCATTAGAATCAACTGCAAACAATACAGGCAAATCTCCTAGCCTATCAAGAACATTATCAATAGTCTGGGTATGAGCGTAGCCTGTGCGGACGAAGCTCTTTGACGCTCTTGGAACAGGGAAGTTTTTCCTGATTTATTTTCTGATTTATTAGCTTAAATTGTCATATTAACTTATTTCTAGAGTAGCTCTATATTCCTAGTTACGATATTTAGTTTAAAGTTTAACTTAGACAGAGATTTTGTAGGTATTACTTAGTATCAGTAACGGTATCAAATCCACGTGTTACAAATTAAACGAGAGGTCTTTTTTTTTTTAACCAAATTTAGTCAATTTATTAACCAATTGTTATATTAAATTATCTTTTATAAGCAAGTTATAGATCTAGTCAGGATCCTTAGTTTATTCTAAATTGAGATAGCGAGATTTGGAAGCTAATCAATACTTACGAGTCTGTAGAAGTACCGTTCGTGAATTCCCGCCATTTTTACACGATAGCATAAGCTTAGTGTAGTATAGTGCATAATATAATATTGTCAATTAATCAGTAAATCTATTAATCTTGATAAACTTTATTGTCAATTAAATTGTACTTTTAACTCTATATATATATATATATATATATATAACGACTTAATCGTAACAAATAATTAATACATAACTATAGTGGTACACGTGATACGGAAGTTATATAAAGGGAACTCGTAGAAAACACTAGATACCGAAAAAATAAATATAGCGTTATAACTGTTTTGGGATATAACTTAAGGATTTAATTTTGTTTTGAAATTTTATTGAATTAAATCGGAATCATGACTCAGACCAGAGCAGCAAAGCATAAGGCTCAAGCTAATGGGAGTGCTGTGGTTCAGGGGAGAACTGAGGGGGGCAGTTGCCCTCTGAATCATAGTCTTTTAAAATGCACTGTTTGCTTGATGTTTGCGGACAGTCGGGTACGGGACATGATACTGCCAAGGGGGATGTCTGTCTTTGTGTGTGCACGATGTAAGGAGTGCAAGGAATTCAGGCGACAACTCAGCGTTGTTATGGGCCTTTACGAGAGCTTGAAGGACAGGGTGGATGCCCTCGAAGGAAATAAATTGAGGGCCCATCAAGCTCTCAGCCGCCCACATCAACGCCAGAGCTTGCACTTGATCATCAGGCAACACAGAGGCAGCCCCCTAGGCAGAATGCGCTGGTCCCACAGGAACTAGTGGTTGTTGGTGACTCTATTGTCAGGGAAGCGGGGAACATGCTTTGTAAGAAGGATAGGTGGAATAGGACCAGGGTATGTCTGCCAGGAGCAAAGGTTGATGACGTTGTAGAGCAGATATCATCTTTTAAGGGCACAAAAGGTGATATAGTTGTACACGTTGGCACTAATGATATTAAGAGTAGGAGACCAGCGGAATGACTTAGCAAGTACAGGTCACTGTTGAAAAAAAGCCGTGAATTAGGGTTGAATTTGAAAGTGTCTGCAATTCTGCCCAGACACGATAGGAGGGAGTATATGATGAGAGCCTTGTCGATCAATTCGGCCCTGGAGGGATTGTGCAAGGCTCAAGGGGTAGAATTTTTTTCAGCCTGGACTGTACTTGTTAACAGGAGAGATTGCTTCTACAGGGATGGGATACACTGAAATAGAAAGGGTGCAAGAATTTTTGCTGATGCTGTCGAGACAGAGTTAGGCGGGTCGGAAAACTGCTAGTTGGGGGGGTTACAAGGACTAACAGATTAACAGTAGCCACTGGCAGAGGTGGAAGTGATTCTTGCACTGCTTCTATTGAAATGAGCAGAAGCCTGAAAAACAAGATGCAGGATATTTCAGAGACTGCTGGGAGTCATTGCGGTACAAGTAAACACATGGGTTGTGTTAGAGTAGCTAAGAAAAAGAACAGGTGCATGTATACCTGCGTGTACACCAATGCTAGGAGTTTGGTAAATAAATTTGATGAATTTGAGGTATTGCTCAAAACATCAAAGGCAGATATTGTTGGGATATCAGAGACGTGGTGCCACACAGATATAAGGAATGCAGAACTGGAATTTGTGGAATACAATGTGTATAGAAAGGATAGACAGGGGAGGAGGGGTTATGCTATTAGTTAAGAAACACAAAGTCCAAGGAAGTGAAACCAGTCGACATTGATGGACAGGGCAGTGTCGAGTCAGTTTGGTGTGACATAAGCATAGGGAAATCAAAATTGAGAGTAGGAGTGTGCTATAGGCCTAATGACTCTGATGAGTATAATAAGATATTGTACAGGGAAATAGAGTGGGCCAGTAAATCAGAGAGTCTTATAATGGGGGATTTTAATTTCCCAGATATTGACTGGAATTTGTGGGTTGGTCACTCGCACACTAGCAAGGCTTTTGTGGATTTATTGGATGATTGTTTTCTACATCAGCATGTTCGTGAGGCAACAAGAGGGAGCAATACTCTTGATCTGATTATCAGTAGTGATTCTTCATGCATTAAGAATCTGCAGATAAATGAACCACTAGGTGGCAGTGATCACAGTGTGGTGAAGTGGGATTTACTCAAGGAGGTAACTACCATCAGAGGTAAAGGGAAGGGTTTTTGTTTTCGCAAAGGCGACTATGATGGTCTGAGACAGTATTTAAATTCTATACAGTGGGACCAACTGATGATGTTACCAACAGCAAACTCAAAATGGGAAGCATTCAAGGAACTAATCTTGGAGGCTACCAGGCTTTACATACCAACTAAGAAATATTGTTCAAGGTTTGGGCCTAAATGGTTGTCAGATGAACTAATGAGACATGTGGCAGAGAAGAAAAATGCATGGGATATATACAAATTAATGGGTGACATGGAAGCCTATGATAGATATAAGTTGGTCTGTAACCAAGTCACAAAGGAGATTAGGCAGGCAAAGGCAGACTACGAAAAATCCTTGGCAAAGGATGCAAAGAAAAACAGAAAAGAGTTCTTTACCTATTTAAACTCAAGAAGGAAAGGGATGAATCAGATTGGTCCTCTGGATATTGATGGTTCAACAGTTGAGGATCCTGCTCAGGTGGCTAACAATCTAAACGAGTATTTTGCATCTACATTCATGCATGAGGAGTTATTCAGGAAGGAGAATGATGTAGGTAAAGTAAACATTGGCAGTGAGCTGGATGATTTTGTAATAACTGAGAGGAAAGTGGAGGTGAGATTGTTGAGGATAAACATAAAAACGGCATCTGGGGTGGATGGGATCTATCCAGTTATATTAAAGGAGGCAGCAAAGGAAGTAAGCAAACCCCTAGCCATAATTATGAGAGCTTCTTTGGACTCAGGGGAGGTACCCATAGACTGGAGATGTGCAAATGTAACCCCAATTCACAAAGGAGGATCAAAGGCTGACACAAGTAATTATAGACCTGTTAGTTTAACTTCTGTTCCAGGAAAATTAATGGAGGCACTGGTTAAAGAAGCACTGCAGGATCATCTAGACAAGAATTCAGTTATAGCTCAGACGCAGCATGGTTTTGTTAAGGGCAGGTCTTGCCTGACCAATTTGATTGGATACTATGATGTAGTCACAAAAGAACTGGATGCAGGGAATAACTTTGATATTATATATTTGGATCTTAGAAAGGCTTTTGATACTGTTGCACATGGAAGACTGCTGCACAAATTGGAGCAGTGTGGCATTGGAGGCAAATTGCTGCTATGGATAAGGGGATGGTTGAGTGGCAGAAGACAGAGTGGTAATCAATGGACACTGCTCAAAGTGGACTAATGTTATTAGTGGAGTTCCCGATGGTTCAGTGTTGGGTACGTTGTTGTTTTCGGTGTTTATGAATGATATTGATGATGGGATATCAAGTTTAATGTCCAAGTTTGCAGATGATACAAAGGTTGGCAGGGTTGTTAAGGACACCACTGACGCTATGCTGCTGCTACAGGATCTGGAAAGGTTGAACAGATGGGCTGAGAGGTGGCAAATGAAGTTTAACATTGACAAATGTAAAGTACTACATATGGGAAAAAGTAACCCCAGAGCAACGTATCAACTCTGCGGTACTACACTGACAGTGGTGGAGAATGAAAAGGACCTGGGGGTAATTGTGCAGGCAGATATGAAGTTCTCTGAGCAGTGCAGACGAGCTGCAAGAGTAGCTCATGGTGTTTTGTCAATGATATACAGGAATTTTTCTAGCAGGGATAAGGAGGTGATTATTCCCTTGTATAAGGCAATGGTTAGGCCACATCTTGAGTACTGTATACAGGTCTGGAGGCCTCATTTCAAGAAGGATGTAGAGCTGCTGGAATGGGTACAGAGAAGGGCAACAAATATAGTGAATGGAACAAAGGGTTGCTCTTACGAAGAAAGGCTTAAGTTTTGCAAATTACAGTGTCTGGAGACTAGGCACCAGCGAGGTGATCTGATAGAGGTGTATAAAGCCTTGAATGGTTTAAGCATGCTCAATGCTGATGGGATTCTTCCTCTAGCTCAGAAAAATCACCTGAGAGGGCATAAATTCAAATTGAGGAAAGACAGATGTAGGATAGACGTGCGGAAATTTGCCTTTAGCCAGCGGGTGGTTGGTTGGTGGAACAGACTACCATCCCTTGTGGTGGAGGTTGATAGCCTAAATAAGTTTAAGGCTCAGCTGGATAGGTATTTTGAACGAACAGTGGGGTGAAGTGGAAGTGGGTTTTTTTTTTTTTTTTTTTTGGCTGATGCTGAATAAGCTTGCTTTTTTGCATCATATGCCTCTACTAATGCTAATGCTAATGCAATATAAACGAAATATGGCTGAATATCAGAGTTGTATTTAAAATACATTGAAACAAACACAATCATGCCAACAGTAGACTGAATGTTAATACAAACTTAATGACTGTTACGTAAGGATTCAATTTTGGTTAATATTAAATCAGAATTGAAAACAATTATGGCAGCTCCCACATCTCGACAAGGATTGTATATAACCCTATGGGAAAGAGGATAATCAACTATCTTATCATTCATAATAATGTTCCTGAATACAAGCAACATCAATATTTTCTTGTTTACATAAATTTTTATTTCATCTGAAACAGATTGAGAACACTGCGCATTCAGCTGCATTAGTTTCAAACCTTTAAACTAATTTTTATTGTGATTTCACTGATTTGAGTTATAGTAACTAGGACTATTGGCCATGATTATTAAAGGAATTAACCGTACGCAGTTAATTAGTTTAAGGACTCTGATATTCTGGACACTTCTTATCAGGAACAGAATGGTCCCCCACATGATTTCTAGCAAACATAGTTTGAACACACAGCCTGTTTGTTAATATTTTTGCAATTTTTATATATATGGTCTTTCTCAGCATAATGGCCACATATAGGATCTTGTTGTCTACATGTTTTAGCAGTATGCCCAAAATTCTGATATTTGTAGCATACTGTCACAAGACAGACATCATTTAATCTGCATGGCATCAGTCCAACAAATAAACGCTGCTGTTTATTTGTTAAAAACTTTAAAAACTTTTTAATTAAAAACTTTCTAATTCATTGTGAAACTTCCAGAATCCAGTTATTACCTGAATCACTACTGTTCCTACTTATGAAGCAAACAGTGACCTCAGCAATCATATCCTCCACAAATCCCAAGTGCAAAAGATTTTTCTCATACATGTCATGTAGAAGATCATTCCTTCTGAATTTCCTTACTAACATCATACACAATTGATTTAATTTCTGGTTTTTTTTGGTTTTTTATCAAAAATCCAAGAAATGTTAATTGTTCACACTTTTTAATTTCTTCTATGTCTTTTTTAGTTTGCATCTTTAAAAGAACGCCACAATAAACTACTTTTTTTACTTTCCGTATTCTGATCCCTTTCAATGAGTTTTGCCATTTCTTTATCCACAGAAATTTGGACATCTGCACTATTTTTAAGTATAGAGTCATCATGAGCTTTAATTAATAGGACATGATCACCATCATATGATCTAGTTGCCTTATTATCTGAGGAACTGATTTTCAAGTCAATGGCCTTTGCAGCAGAAGTCACATTACTCTTCACTACATCACTATAAAGTTTCTGATTCTATCATTTTTCCATATCTTGCTTATAATTCTGAATAGATTCCTACATGCATTATATCCGTTCTTTAAATTTCTCATTCTGTATTCCAAGTTCCAAAAACCATGGCCTCAAGAAGATCCCATCTAGACAGTATCCCTCTGACTGAACTCCGAGTGATACCACTCTCCTTAGCAAAAAGGAAATCTTCCAGATCTTTGAGTTTGTTTGTTTGTTATTTGGTTTTTAGGAGCATTAGCAACTAAGGCCATATTGCTCCGGGAATATGCGGTAGTCATTCCCTGACCTTTCCGCATCTTCCGTATTTAGTGGTGACGGGATTGAACCCCGGTCTAATCAAGAAGCGTGTGTTACGCACTGCTGCTCCTTCCCACCTGGCTACGGAGGCACCAGATCTTTGAGTAACTTCAATGTTATTTCTGTAAAGGTATGAGTATTACCTTCTCCTAATTCATCATCTGCAGGAGACTCTCTCTCTCTCTCTCTCTCTCTCTCTCTCTCTCCAACAGAAATCATGTTTTTGGACATTAGGATTAAAATTCATGTTTTTGTTCCTAATTTCTTTTGAACACGACAAGATACTCACTTCAGTGTCTCGATTTTAGCTGGAATTTTTATTTTCTTTAGCCAAATCCATATCACTCTGAACATTTCCCTTAACTATATGTAATTCCGTATCCCAATCATATTTAGGAATATTAATCTTAACTTTTCCCATATTACTTCATCTTAAAACAGATCTACTACATGATAAACATAGTTCCAAATGAATTTTCTTCTTCACCATAGCATTTTTGCTTTTGATGACATGTTTTTATAGGTTATTCAGGTGATCTGTGAGTGGTGCGAACAGTGTCAAAAGTGCAATGTCTTTATCATTCCTATCATTCTCACTAGGGTGATTCCATGTCATTTTGAAGATGGTCCCTTCTCGACCATCTTCAATTTTGTTGAAACTTGGTGTAGATGTTTAAACAGGTTTCCAAAGAAGCTATGCAAAAATTCAGTTCAAAATATAGTATGCTTGAGGCACCAGCAACTTTTTTGTGGAGGTTACTTGTGTTATGCTGAATAAATCACAAAAAAATTTTCCAAGTTTTAAGTTGTTGTTATTTGGTTTTTAGGAGCATTAGCAACTAAGGCCATATTGCTCTGGGGATATGCAGTGGTCATTCCCTGACCTTTCCGCATCCTCCATATTTCGTGGTCATGGGCTCGAACCCCCAGTCTAATCAAGAAGCATGTGCTACGGACTGCTGCTCCTGCCCACCTGGTTACGGAGAAGTTTTAAGTGTTACTGTTGCACAACATTGATAGATACTGCTCTGAAACTTGGTATACCTAGTTAACTTTTGGCAGAGAATGCAAAACGTTTGGTGTCCAGGCTCAAAAACCTTCACATTTTTTACAATGCAGCCTAAAACTGGCACCAAAAATTTGTTGCGACAAATTTAAATAACAAATCAATATTCTTCTATTTATTTCAAAGTTATGACTTTTGAAAGTCATAACTTTGAAATAAAACCTTTGGTACCTTCTTCTTTGGGCATTCCATTTAACATCTACATGAATTCAGCCTAACTAAATATGAGCTCTTGTACTTGTTTGCTGGCTGAGATATTTTCCTTCAAAGATAGACTCAAAATTTGAAAATCAAAATGTGACCTAATTTAGGGGCAAATATCTTAATGTGGAACACCTTCAATTCTCTCGTTTTTGTCACCATTGGAAATATCAGGTTTTAAGCAGCAAGAATCACGGTTTTTCAGTTTTGTGTCTTGCTACTTAAGACCTAAAAATATTTTATATTTTCCACATAATATTTGCATACTTATTTGAAGGCGAAGTTTCACATCTCAATAAGAACAGAACTACTGAATTTACAAGAGTGAAATTTTCTGGTTTAAGGAGAAAGGATATATTACCAATGCACAAAAAGATCTGTATTTTTTACAATAGGGGTGCAAATGGCAAGAAAAGAAATTGCATGGGTTTCTTTAGTGCAAGTTCCCAAGCCTGAAAAGTGGTCTTTATTCAGGATTTCAAGCATAAAGATGACGTTCTATTGGTTTCTAAACTTGAAAGTTATAACTGTAACAAAGTTTATTTAAAACACAATACAATTTGAAATAAGCAAATGAGTGTGAAGCTATTGAATCACTGTTTCGTAATGGACTGGAATTTTTCCTTTTTTTCTTGCTTTTTTCCAGGTATGGCTATGATTCCTTCTTCTGCTTTAAGTTTTCTAGCTTTCTTGACCATTCTTTCTGAGACACTAAACTCTTCCATTGTTTTCTTTATGGAACAACTAACTGGAGCTAGTGTTAACATTTGAAGTTTTTCTCTGAATGACTTGATACGAACAACTTTTCTTTCAACAGCTCATTGTAATCTAAGCAATTTCCACATTGATGACTTGCACTTGGCTCCATGATGTCATTTGGATCCAAGCCACCAATAGATGCAATTTTACTGGCAATTACATCTTGTACTTGACTTGCCTTCCTTTTGGCATAGCCTTGTGAGTCTCTCTTAGCCATTTGCTGAAATTTCAGAGGAGAAATACCAATACCCTTCAAACTTGTGTTCAAGCTTTCAGTCATATGCATTTTTTCATCATGATCTGATCCAGATGAAGTTGATGTTCCTGTTGCTGCTTTTTGGCTGTTAGACTCTTTTCGGCATGATGGACACTGCTTCTGGCTTGATTTTATGTCTACCTTTGTTAGGTCTTTCAGGTAGTCTACCACTGACAAATCAATATTCTTCTAGAATATTCCAGAATTCTAGAATATACTCTATTTCTAGATTATTCTAGTTAGGCAGGATTAAAGAAGTGTTCTGCAACAAAAAAGATCTCACAAAATAACAATATGGCACATAAAATTACTTGATATTTAGGCTTAATTTTAAGGCTTTAAGAACAAAACAGATAAACCATGATCCTTGTAGTGAAACTCTGTTCTTTCCAGTGGTGGCAAAAACGAGAGAATTGAAGGTGTCCCACATTAAGATATTTGCCTCTTAATATAGGTCAAATTTGACTTTCAAATTTTGAGTCTATCTTTGAAGGAAAATATCTTAGCCAGAAAACAAGTATAAGAGCTGATATTTAGTTAGGCTGAATTCATGCAGTTGGAAAGTGGAATGCCCAAAGAAGAGGGTACCAAAGGTTTTTATTTCAAAGTTATGACTTTCAAAAGTCTTGCTTAAATTTGTTGCGAGAAATTTTTGGTGCCAATTTTAGACCACATTGTAAAAAATATGAAGGTTTTTGAGCCTGGGTACCAAACGTTTTGCATTCTCTGCCAAAAGTTAACTAGGTACATCAAGTTTCAGAGCACTATCTCTTACCGTTGTGCAACAGTAACACTTAACTTTTGAAAATTTTTTGTGATTTATTCTGCATAACACAAGTGATCTATACAAAAAAAAAAAAAAGGTGCTGGTGCTTCAAGCATACTATATTTTGAACTGAAATTTTGCACGTCATTTGAAACCTGTTTAAACATCCACACCAAGAGTTTCAATAAAATTTCAATTTTATTGAAACTCTTGAAGGAATCGTAAGATGATCGAGCAGGGACCCCTAGGCCACTTGACATGGAATAACCCACTATGCAATTCTGCCAATATGATGGAATTACCTGAGAGAACCTTCTCCCATTCCAACATTTTCTCATTTACACCTCCAGAGTGAGAAGCCTCAGAAGATTCTTTGCTTACACCCATTGATAATTCACTCTGTGACATACTTGGATCCCGAAATTCTAGCTTATGCGAAGAATTCCAATTTTTCCTGTATTTATGTTCGAAATTTACAGACTTAGTTTTCTCTTACCATCAGTGAGATCAGATTCCTTAGCACATTTTCAAAATTCGTAAAACCTGCAACATCTTCCAATTCAACACTACAGCTTTATCACATGTGAGATCACTCCAGTGTGTACCTGACTCCATTCAATTAACATGTATCCCAAACAGAGAATAGATAATGTGTAAAACATCAGTAATAATAGAGACAACACAATGTAAAGCACGCCCTCGGTTTATTTTATGCTGATTTGTTATAACGCTGTTCTTATAGTATAACCCATATCTGACTATAATGCTGTCACAAATCACTATAACACTCTTTTGCAGATTGCATTTTTGGCATATTTAATGAAATCATTTCATTTGATGGAGTCGATAACTTGAAAATGAATAGCAAAACAGCATTAGCATTAGTAGAGGCATTTGATGCAAGAAAGCAAGCTTATGCAGCATCAGCCAAAAAAAATTAAAGTAAAATAAATAAATAACAAATAACCACTTCCACTTCACCCCTCTTGTTCGTCCGAAATACCTGTCCAGCCAAGCTTTAAACTTATTTAGGGTATCAACTTCCACAACAAGGGATGGAAGTCTGTTCCACCTACCAACCACCCGCTGGCTAAAGGCAAATTTCCGCACATCTATCCTACATCTGTCTTTTCTCAATTTGAATTTATGCCCTCTCAGGTGATTACTCTGAGCAAGAGGAAGAATCCCATCAGCATTGAGCATGCTCAAACCATTCAAGGCTTTGTACACCTCTATCAGACCACCTCGCTGCTGCCTAGTCTCCAGACACTGTAATTCACAAAACTTAAGCCTTTCTTCGTAAGAGCACCCCTTTGTTCCATTCACTAATCTTGTTGCCCTTCTCTGTACTCGTTCCAGCATCTCTACATCCTTCTTGAAATGAGGTCTCCAGGCCTGTATACAGTACTCTAGGTGTGGTCTGACCATTGCCTTATACAAGGGAATAATCACCTCCTTATTCCTGCTAGAAAAATTCCTATATATCATTGACAATACACCATGAGCTACTCTTGCAGCCCGTCTGCACTGCTCAGAAAAATTCATATCTGCCTGCACAACCACCCCCAGGTCCCTTTCATTCTCTACCACTGGCAATGTAGTACCACAGAGTTGATACGTTGCTCTGGGGTTGCTGTTTCCCATATGTAGTACTTTACATTTGTCAATGTTAAACTTCATTTGCCACCTCTCAGCCCATCTGCTCAACCTTTCCAGATCCTGTTGCAGCAGCATAGTGTCAGTAGTGTCCTTGACAACCCTGCCAACCTTTGTATCGTCTGCAAACTTGGACATTAAGCTTGATATACCATCATCAATATCATTTATAAATACAGAAAACAATAAAGGACCCAATACTGAACCCTGAGGGATTCTACTAATAACATTAGTCGATGAGCAGTGTTCATTGATTACCACTCTCTGTCTTCTCCCCCTCAACCACCCCTTTATCCACAGCAGCAATTTGCCTCCAATGCCACACTGCTCCAATTTGTGCAGCAGTCTTCCATGTGCAACAGTATCAAAAGCCTTTCTAAGATCCAAGTATATAATATCAAAGTTATTCCCTGCATCCAGTTCTTTTGTGACTGCATCATAGTATCCAATCAAACTGGTCAGGCAAGACTTCCCCTTGACAAAACCATGCTGTGTCTGAGCTATAACTGAAGTCTTGTCTAGATGATCCTGCAGTGCTTCTTTAACCAGTGCCTCCATTAATTTTCCGGGAACAGAAGTTAAACTCACAGGTCTATAATTACTTGTATCAGCCTTTGATCCTCCTTTGTGAATTGGGGTCACATTTGCACATCTCCAGTCCATGGGTACCTCCCCTGAGTCCAAGGAAGCTCTCATAATTATGGCTAAGGGTTTGCTTACTTCCATTGCTGCCTCCTTTAATTAAAACGTTTCCCATGTCAACTTGAGAAATTTTCTCACGCTCAGTGAAATTTTCTTGCACGCTAATTTAATTGCAGTACAGTGACTTGTTATGTAGTTCCAAGATCAACATTTTAAAAAAATTATCAAGTATATTACTTGCATTAAACGCATTTATCCGAAGTCTAGTCATCACTCAGCACAGTATTAGACATCATGCGTAATGGACAGTTTACTCACATTGTATCATAATTAATGCAACCAACGCAGTTACATTTTAGAAGAGTTAATAATGGTGGATAAGAATGAAAAAGCAACGAGGTCTGGACGCAGTACGAAGACTACAAATGTAAGAAAAAGACTGAATTTGAAAATTAAATTAGATGTTTTGGAGCGAATCAATTCCGGTCAATGACAAAAGGATGTGTGCATAATTTGGGACTGGCAAGTTTAACCGTAAGAACAATTATAAAAAATAAAGAAATAATTTTAGCAGCGGGAAAGACAGCTGTTCCACTGCAAGCAAATAGGGCTAGGCTGGCTATTAGGATTGAAATGGAGAGATTTTCACTAATTTTATTGAAGATAATATCCAATGCAGGATTCAGTTAAGTTAAATATCATAAAAAAAAAAGAGAAAGAGAGAGAGAGAGAGAGAGATTAGCTTATATGATGATCTGAAGAAAACTCACCTAAAACAAAACAAAAAAAAAGGAACCATTTAAAATTAGTAAAGACTGGTTGAATAAATTTAAAATCCAGGGAGAAGCCGCAAGTGCAGATCAAGGAGCCGAAAAACTTTCATAAAAGAACTTAAAATTATTGAAGAGAGGTATTATGTGTTATACTTCTCAACAAGTTTTTAACATAGATGAAGCAGGACTTTTTTGAAAACGAATGCCTAAAAGAAGTTTCATATTGAAAGAAGAAAAAACATGCCAGGTTTCAAAGTGGCAAAGGATTGGTTGACTTTATTGTTGGGTGGTAACGCTGTGGGGGATTTAAAATTAAAACTCCTATTAGCTTACCAGGAAAAGGGCCAAAATCGACACATTTATCATGATTAAATTCATCAATTAAATTAAATCAATTAAAATAAATTTAGATCAATTAAATTCATGATTTTAATTAGAATTTTAAGTTTAACTTTGATACGTAAGTAGTTACCACATAATTATACAGAGTGTCTCAAAAATACACGGATTAATTTCAGGAATGAGTTCCTCATACGTAGACAATAAAAATATTTTATATCAACATAGTTCCGGAAATGCTTGGTTCCCGAGTTATTAACCAGAATGTCTTATCTCCCGCAGGTGATTTCCTTCATCACAAGGTACTTTTTTTTTTTATTTATTTTTATTTATTAACACACAACTGTATATACATTCTCAAGTTATCTTAATCAATTTACATACAATATTAATCAATTTATATACAATATTTATATACAGATTTATATACATGCTCTTATATATACTGTAGTCTTTCTGTACATTGATTGTGTGTGTCCTGATATGAAGGGTGGCTCCTAGACACAAGCCCATCTCCACCTTTTACTCCTGAGAAAGCTCAGAACGTCTGCAAGACAGGCCTGAAAAAAAGAGCATTATGTCAGGCCATTTTGCCACCAGGGATTAACTAACACCTGGATCCACCATTCTCTATGTGTGCTGTAATGCACAAATCCTGCACCTACCGGAAGTAGTGCTATACTGGTAGGTGCCAGCAATCCCGCCCCCAAGGCTGCCCAAACTTGGAGGCCAGCGAAAAAAAAAAAAATAAATAAATAAAAATAAAATAAAAAATAAAAATAAAAATTTTCCAACTAAGAACAATGTACACTTGTTGAAAAAAAAAGCAACATTATACGATTATTTACATGCAAATAGCAAATACATACACTTACATTAACTTAACACTTAGAAACATTAACATTAACATTATCTCCACTTTAGAGTCCATCCACAAATGCAAGCCTGAATTGGGTGTCCAGGAGCAGAAGATCATCTCGCTGTAGACAAGAAACATCCTATAAAGATGACATTACACGAAGTGTTCTGTCGTCAAATGTGCAGCACTTCCCTTAATTGGTATCCTGCAATAGATTTCTTAGCTCCTATCTTCTTTTAAAAACTTTGGCCGAGAATTCCTGAAGCAAAGCAAAGATGTCCCACCTCTGAACCAAGAGAGGTAAATTATTCTCCGTGAGGTTTGGCAACCTATTTAGTAATTCCTGCCTGTCTGAAGTATACAGTCCGCATTCAAGGATGACATGTCTCCAAGATTCCACCTCACCGCACGAACAGTAGGGGTCAGGTTCTAATCCTCTTTCAAATAGTTTGGCCCTTAAGCCATGTCCAGTGATTAAGTAACTCGTTGTCATGGTGGGAGCAAACCAAGACGACACCCTCCTGTCCATTGCAAAGCTTACGGCTGGAATGAAGCCTCTTGTAATGGTTCCATACTCACTCAAATCCCAACGTTTCTGCCAGCAATTCACAAGCTCGCCCCAAATTCTACGTTTTTCCTCCTTTATGTTGTTATTTGGATTAGAGGTGATATTCAATATTTGTAACGCCCTTCCCTTCTTTAAGTTATATACAATACCTCGGAAAATAATGTGTAAATCCAAGGGGATGGTACCTGCAATAACCTGTAAGGCATTTGTCGACACTGTCCTTGGAGCGCGTATAACTGTAAGCAACATTGTACGTTGCAGGGACAGAAGCTTGGCTTTAGTTGTAACCTTGGTAGCAGCCGCAAACCAAATACCAGCACCATAATCTACAATGGGAAGAAATATCGTCTTGTAGTACAATACCAGAGTTTTTTTGGATAAACCCCATTCCTTGCGGGAAATTCTAACAACTGCAGCTACGAATTTTTTGATTTTTTCATTGATTTTAGTGACATGTACATGAAACCTGAGACGATCATCTAAAGTTAAACCCAGATATTTGGTGTTCTGTACATATGGAATTTGAGTACCATATAGGGTTACCTTTGGCGGCCTTCCATAATCGAAGTGGTGTTTAAACACCATGAAATTGGTCTTGGTGACAGAAATCTTTAGTTTATTCAAACCCACCCATGCCACTAAATTATTCAAAACTGACTGAATTTTTTGTTCGAGAATTTGTCTTGATCCTCCCTGCACCGCCACCACCAAGTCATCTGCATATGCAACTTTGATGAACTCATCGCTATCCTTCGTGAGCCACTGGTCTAGCACTGCATTCCAAAAGAGAGGTCCCAAGACTGAACCCTGAGGGCATCCTCTTGAAACGGTAGTCGTGTATGATAAATGCTTTGCACATACTCTAACTTGTCGATCCTTAAAGTAAGATCTGAGGACTCTGAACAGGTAGTCATCACACTTTGCCAGTTGCAGTGACCTGAGAGCACTCTCCCACCAAAGGGAATCGAAAGCGCCCTCAAAGTCAATAAAAACAGCAAGAACATATTTGCTGTTTGCCTCCTGAATGTAAGTCAGCAGGGTTGAGATTGCGTCCTCAGTGGAACGTCCTTTTTTGAATCCAAACTGGCAATCAGAGGAGAGATTATGTTCTGTAAATAATTTAAAAATCCTTGGGGCAATCATCCTTTCAAATAATTTGCCAAGATTTGCCAATAAAGAGATTGGCCTGTATGCTCTGGGGTTTGTTTTTGGCTTTCCCGGTTTATGCAAGATTTTTAAGAGCGCAAGCTTCCATTCGAGAGGGAAAAGCCCTTCTAGCAGGCATTTATTAAATAAGTTTAATAAAATCTCAGGGAAGAATTCATAAAATTTTCCAATTACTTGATTCTCAATGAGGTCAATGCCAGGACATTTTTTATGGTTCAATTTAGCTACTGCAGCACCTAGCTCAAGCATATTAAAAATGGCAGTTTCGGTTGTCCCCTTATATTCACGATTAATGCGTCTAATTTCCGCTTGATCAGGGCTGTCCATAAACGGCAAATCTTCCGGAAATAGGCTACTCACTATCCCTTCGACTGTAGATTCCCAGTCCGAAGTTTCTTGATTCTCTCTAATTATCGTGTTGTAAATTTCACCACACAAAAGTTTATTTCTTGAAAGCTTATAGATTATACCCCAAGGGTCAGCATTTCCTGTTTCCTTCACCAGACGTTGCCAACAATTTTGCCTGCTATCAGCAATTGCTTTATGGTACCTCTTCCTCAAGTCTCTGTAATCATTTTTCAAAGCCTGAGTGTCTGCGTCCGATAGATGCCTATTCCTTTGGTATGCTTTTCGTGCTTGTTGAGTTTGTTGTCTCAATTCAGCTAGTGTCGAAGACCACCATGGGACAGAAGTTCTTCCTGTCTGTTTTCTTTTCGTCGAGTAGGCCATCGCTTGATATAAATGATATTGAACCAGAAAAACATATTCTTTTGCTGTTAAGGTGTTAATGATTACTTTGTTATCTCCATTAAAAATTGTATTCAGATATTCACGAAACTTGGTCCAGTTCATTCTGTCCATCCGAAAACGCCTTAAATCCCTTATTGTTATATTCACTTGCCTATCCTCCGGTAAAATCGAGAAGGTGATTGCTCGATGGTCACTATTAATTAGATACGGATTGACGTCCCAATTTTGCACCCTATCCACCAGATTAATGGAGGTTAAAGTAGCATCTATATTAGATTCACCATTTGTCGTCGAGAATGTATATGGTTTATTTGGCAAGTTCTTTACACAGAGATTATGATCCAAGATCAGATCAACCAACTGCTCGCCTCGAGCATCAGAAAAGCCGCTGTTCCAAAGTGTAGACTTAGCGTTGAAATCTGCTGTAATTAGTAAGTTTTTAGCTGAAAATCTGCTACATACCCTGTCAAGTCTGTGTAAGGCTGGCTGAATATCTTCTGAGGGAGGAAAATACTGGGAAACCAGATAAAACGACTGGTCCCTGGAGGAAACCAGGATACAAACTGTGGTAGCAGAACATTCACTTGAGATAGTTGTTATTACTAGTTCACTGTTAAAGATAATTATGGCGGCCTTGGGTCGATCGTCACTTGAGGCAATAATCCTTGCCGAAATTGGATATCCTATAACTTTATACGCTGAACCCCCTACCTGAGAAGAGTAATACGGTTCTTGCAAGCATACAATATCAAACCCCAGATCATCAGCAGCTTTCCTAATCTCGTCCGCCGCTGCACGAGATCTTTGCCCATTAATCTGAAGAATTTTTATTTCGCCGTATTGCAGGTTTACACTTGTTGAATCAATTACCGTTGTATTATTCATGTCTGGTTCTTCGGTCTGTCAATTCAACAGCTTTAAGATACTCAGGGCATTTATTATCCCTGACCGAGTGATTACAATCCCTACCTCTACGTTTACAATTAACACACTGTGGTTGTTCCTCCTTGTGAATACAGTCAGAAAAAACATGGCCTCCACCCCCGCAGTGGCCACAAGATACAGCTTTATGGGAACAGAACTGCGCACTGTGACCATATCCTAGACATCTGAAGCATTTGCTTACAAGTGTAAACTTACGAAATCTGTGTGACGTGAAACCTAGATAAATTTTGTCACTCTGAATCACGTGTCCCATAAGGCGTGGGCTGAAACCAATAACCCAATTGGTCACTCTGGTTCCGGTGCCAGAGTTAAATCTGAATGTAATCTCATTCTTAACTTCCTCCTGGCTAAAACCAAAGTCTTTTAAATTTTTATTAATTAAATCCTCCAAAATATCCTCCTTAGAATATTCCTTCGGGACACCGTAGATCAAAATTGTAGGATCGGACAATCTGGGTTTTTCTATTGATAATCCTGCTTTTTTTAATGCAGAAGCACTTGAGATCTTCTTGGCATCATCAGGATTTGTTGTCTCTAACAACACACCTTTATTTCTCAAAAGACGTACACCCTTGATTTTCATGTCCTTGTGATCTTTTTTAATCACTTCAGTAACTGCCTTCCTGATATCCTGGCTAGACGCCAGGGAAGATTCTGCTGAGGGCCTAAGTATTAGCATGTTTTCGGAATCAGAGATCCCACTTCCGGAATCCATCCTATCTTCACCAGCAATTGGTCTGCCCGAAGAAGCTGCCACCTCCACTGAAGACGTTAGCAGAGGAATCTCTGTTATTTCAGGAGTCTGTCTATTTCGCTTTGTCCCACCACGAACAACTTCCGTAAAAGTCTTATGAGGATGTAGATCACGTTGGATCTGTATCATCTTGTCCAAAAGACCTGCTCTGATTTCCAATTCAGATGCTTTGGTCTTAAGTCGTTCATTGTCAATTAAGATTGCGGTGGTAACTGCCTCTAGATCCGCCCATAGACTATGAATGCGGTTAGAGGCAGACTTAGTTATCTTGCTAGAATCCTTTGATAGAAACTCTCCCAGAGCTTTCCTGATTTTGGCAACCGTCGCATATACAATTGAAGCATTCAAAGACCCACCCAGGTCCAATCCCTCTGTTAGAGAAAGATCTTCAGAAGATTCTGTTGGAATCGAGTTACTATCGACAATGACCATCGGCGGCTCAGAAGCCAACGAAACAGAGGGACTCTCCACCACAATGTTTTTATCTCCTCGAGCTTGAGTAATTCTAGGAGTTTTGGGAGTTTTCTTCCCCCTGCATCCCTTTTTTTTCTTAGATGAATCCGTAGACTCTGATCCAGAAGAATTCTCAATGTCAATATCTTGTGTCAGTATCCTAACTTGGTCCAAGTCAGTATCCATGTCAGATAAGTGTAGGCAAAAAAAAAAAAAAAAAACCACACGACTATTGTCTATCCTCTTGTTCTAAACTTGTCTTCTCAATCCTAATAGGATACTCATTAGTACCCTAAAGACAGAGTTATATCAATATGTCTATGTTTAATATGTATTTCACTTATCCAGCTGGATGGAAAGTGGAAGGGAAGTTCTGAAATCTTCGAAAAGCAGTGTCTAGATCTCAGTCCCTAATAGCCTGAGGGCGCCAGAAAAATTATTGAAATTAAGTATTTTTATAAGATCCTCACCTACCAATAACGGGGTCCCAAGGACCAATAGATGAGGAGAAATATCAACTTTAAGATTGAGAAATGATAGCCCAAACAAGCCCACAATGTTATCCAGCAGAAGGCTTAAGTAAACTAATGAACAAACGATATTAAGTCAAAATACTGCGATGGCGCTAGTAAATGTTTTCCGTCTCCATGACTAATTTCAAAAAAAGGAATATTTCAAGTCGCCATTATCATCCATACAAAGTCTATGGGATAATGGTATCTCTATGGGAGATTTCAGTGATATATGTATAAGCACTATGAAATCAATTACTCAGTTTGTAATATAATCTCATGCAAATAATTCCACAACCCCACGATCCCAACAACCAAAAAATCACCTATGAACTCACCACAACTTTAACTTCTAGGAAAACATATTTACACATAAGGGGGTTGTCAATGAACGCATTAAATATCTCAAAAAGCAGGAGCACATTCAGAACACATGAGCCACACTGGACGATACAGCGCCCTCTACCATCACAAGGTACTGACAGAATCTGGTGGTTTTCCATTCCGACCATGTACTCAAATCAGGAGGAAGCGGATTTGCACTTTATGTATGGTTTGATGGACAGCAATGCTCTGGAGTCTCGTCATTTGTACCATGAAAGGTTCCCAGAACGAAGATGTCCAGACAGTAAAATGTTTGAAGGTATCTATCACCGCCTTTGTGAACATGGGACCTTTACGTCTCATGCTGCCGACAGAGGACGACCAAGATCTACAACTCCTGGAATCAGCACACACAGAATAGCAATGCAACTGGCTGTTCAACATTCGACTATTTGGAGAGTTTTTTTTTTTTTTTTTGGTAGTTGTTGGCGCATTGGCTTCTGTGGCCATAACGCACCTCCCAAGGTTTTTTTTTTTTTTTTTTTTTGCAGTACTTTGATCCAAGCCCAAGGTAGGATTCGAACCCGCGACCTTTGGGTTGCCAGGCAGGCACTTTACCCACCCAGCTAGCCCAGTCGGCTATTTGGAGAGTGTTGCGAGAACACCAACTGTATCTGTACCATCTGCAACAGGTACAGGCCTTGTCACCAGCAGATTACCCAGCGTGAGTAATGTTCTGCCAGTGGTTCTTGCAGCAGTGTGGTACAACTCCTCACTTTCCTGCCTTAGTGATATTCACAGATGAAACACAGTTCACACGAGACAGAATCCAAAATTTTCACAGTCAGCATGTATGGGCTGAGGAAAACCCCACATTCAATTTTTCCATCACCAACAGCAGTTCAGCCTCAACATCTGGGTGAGTGTTTTTAGTGATAAGTTATTTGGACCCCATGTACTTCCAAACAAACTCACAGGGCAGGTGTACAGAAACTTTCTGGAAAACAACGTTCCTGATTTCTTGGACGCCATGCCACTGATCATTCGTCAACAAGCACACTTCATGCACGATGGCGCTCCCACCCATTTCAGCCACCTAGCCCGCAATTACCCGAATCAGAAGTTTCCTGGTAGGTAGAGTGGTGGGCCGGAGGCCAGTGTGATTTTGGCCATAAATGCTAGTATGAGGCCGCTACAAATTTTGCTGGGTAAGAATTTTTGACCCAGTCTGCCTCTATCGATATTGCTTTTCTTTTTCTCTCTGAATCTGTAGTGTCTTCACCGGGATGCTTCCTTTTCACACCTTTTAAGTATTTTACTCATTTTTAGGGAAAAAGCACAATTACAAAATGAGGAGGCACACTCGATACACATAAACAAAGCTGCACGTGTGTAACAACTGAAAAAACAACACCGTAAAGGCAGAGACACACTATTAACACCTCACTAGCTCACATTTTACTAAAGAACATTTCTGGGGGTCACTACTATAAAACAATAAAAACAATTTCCAGTTGCATTCCTGCTAGTGGAATCTGTCATAAATGGGTAATCTAATTGCATTTGCAATAATACCGATAGCTGGAATTGTGTGGGTTTTTATGTTATTATGGTGAAATGTGTTTCCCCTTCACTGATATAAAAAACAGAAATACATTTTCAGAATCTTCTCTTCATTCCTATCATGCTGCGTTCAGTTGGGGTGATTCCGCGTTCGATTGTCATTTCTTGTAAACACAAAGGCAAATCATGCATAAGCGAATTTGGTTCGTGTTATACATGATATCATTCGCCTATTTATAAATCGTGTATGATCGAATTTGTGTGGTTTAAATACGTGTTATATGAGGACTGACTGTACTACTAATCAGCTTGATATACCCTTTTACCCACTGAAAGGGCAGTTGGAATTGATAGAACAAAGAATGCTCTAAATGCCAAGAGATGTATCATAATCTTAGCTTAAATATTACCTTTTCCCTATCAGAAATAGTCAAACCTGATAGACTTTATCAGACTGTATATCACAAAAGAATTTAAAGTAAACACTCTAAAACCATATTTATAAAAGAATTTAACAACAGCACATACAAAGCAACTTTCACAGCTAGCTGCCATTGACATACCCGTATCTCTCTCTCTCTCTCTCTCTCTCTCTCTCTCTCTCTCTCTCTCTCTCTACTGTCTTAAAATACAAGGTGATTCAGGAGGAATGGTAATATTTTGGGAGGTTATAGTATCAATTATTGAGTAAAAAAGTTCATATAAATATGTGTCCAATTCTCAATGGATACAGATGTTTGAAACTGGCTTGCACAGCTCCCTGAATCAGATGTGACCAAGAAGCAGTTATAACCTGATGCTGTTTAGTGTTAGAAATGTTTTTAAGAATGCTGCACATCTTCACACCTGCTGAATATGCCGAAATGGTGTTTGTCTATGGTTTTTTTGTGATAGAAGTGCTACTGCTGCTTGTAGAGAATACCGCTGACAGTTTCCTAACAGCAGAATACCGGATTCAAGAGCGTTTACTAGTGTTTACACCAAACTGCATGAGACAGTACAGTTTCCAGCACTCATATTTCTTCTGAATGTGCAAATGAACAAAATGTGGACAAAATAGAACACATTCTTCAGTCAGTAGAATGCAGTCCTACTATTAGCACATGAAGAATTTCTACCTGTGACGGTGTTCCACAGACAAGAGTATGGCGAACATTACATGAGCACGGCTTGTATCCATTTCACATACAGTGGGTGCAACACCTTCAATCAGGAGACAAAGGCCAGTGATTGGAATTTTGTTGGTGGGTAATGCTAATCGCTGATTAATTCCATTAATACTGTACAGCGAAGAAGCTACTTTTACCCATGACGGTTTCAACGCCACCTGTAACTCTCATAGGTGGTCAGACAAAAATCCACATGCCACTGTAGACACAAATTTTCAAAATAGCTTCTCTGTAAATGTGTGGTGCGGTATCATTGACAATCAGTTGATTGGGCCTGTTGTGTTACAAAATTGTCTTACAGGGCCCATTTACTCAGAATTTCTGCAAAGTGAACTTCCACTACTATTGTAGGATGTTCCCTTGGCTGCAAGGATTGGTATGTACTTTCAGAATGACGGAGCTCCTGCACATTATACCAGTCTGGCGATACAATATCTAAATCAAATATTCCATGAATGATGGATCGGCCACACAGGTCCCGTTCATTGGCCACGAAGGTCTCCAAGACCTCACTCCATTAGATTTTTGTTTGTGGGGATTGATGAAAAGAGCAGTATACAAAGAAAAGGTGAATACAAGAGACAAATTGCTTGCTCGCATTTTGGATACTACTGCTGCCCTCAAAGGAATGTCAAGATGATCTCAGACAAACAACACGTCATATTACCACAAGAGTAGCAAAGTGCACTGAGATTGGCGGTGGGATTTTCGAACATTTATTGAACTGTAAAAAATTTGTCAATTATTTATGTTTTGTAAATAATTGCCAAAAAAATAAATAAATACAAACAATAAGTCATTTATCATTCTTTAATACCTCTCATGATGGCTTTGTGCTCACCAGTTTCAAACAGATGTATCTCCATATCCATTGAGAATTGGACATATGTTTGTATGAACTTTTTTACTCAAAATAATCAATACTTTAACCTCCCAAAATATTTACTATTCCTATTGAATCACCCTGTATACAGCAGAACCTCATAAATCTGGCATTCTTAGGTAACCAATACATTCCAGATTTTTAAATCTCGATTTTTTGAAAGATATGCACAGCCTAAATCAGTGGTTTTAAACCAGGGTACTGTGGCACCTTAGGGTGCCGCAACAACATTCCAGGGGTGCCATGTAATTTGGGTTTAAGTTACTTAAACTTATTTTTAAAAAATATATATATGTTTATTTCATTATAAAAAGGTATACAGTATCTGTTTAATTTGGTGGTGATCTATAATTGACGTTTACTGAGTACCTCTATATAAAGAATTTTTTTTTTTTTTTTTTTTTTTTTTTTACGTGAACCCCAAACACGAGAGGTATTAGAACCTATAGTACTTAGTACTGGGCTTGGGCTGGAGGTTGAGAAGACTAAAGAAGATATTTGTTGACATTCAACTTGAACTTCTGTAGATTGTAATTTTCAGGAAATACATATGAAGGAAGGTTGTTCCAGAATACGGCAGTTGAATGAATAAATGAATAAATGAAGAAGATGAAAAGTTGGTTCTGTGGGTTTGAAGTTGGACAGCAAATGGATGTTGGCTGGTGGCGGCACGTGTTCAGACTGTTTTGAAAGAGAGAGCGGGAATTATAGAAGCCAATTCAGAAGAACAGTGGCCATGGAAGTATCTGTAGAAGAGGCATGCAGAAGAAACAGTACATCTATGAGAAGGAAAAAAGAAACATCTATGAGAAGGCGAGTGGAGAGACTCTGTTAGAGATGAATCATTAATTAACCTAACTGCCCTCTTCTGAATGGAATCAAGAAGCCTGAGAGAGGTTTTGGGGGCACCACCCCAGATGTGGGAACAATATTCCATGTCAGGGCAGATTTGCGATTTATACAGAGTGAGCAGCTGTTTGGAAGAAAAGTAACGCCGAGAGTGAAAGAGAAAACCAAGTTTTTTAGATGCAGAGGAAGCAATATTTGTAATGTGCTTGTGCCAAGAGAGATTAGAAGTCAGGGTAATCCCCAAAAGAGATATATCGTTTTGCCTAGAAATCGGAGTGTCACTAAAGATAAGCATAGGAGCAGAAGAATCCTTTTTGCGAGATATAAGACAAGACTGAGTTTTAGAAGGGTTGAAATCAATTAAGTTGTCTTTGCCCCACTGGAGAATTACCTGAAGATCGGCATTTAAGGCATTGGTAGCAGATTTTCGAGAAGTTGAAGCTGATTGAGCAGGACAAGGTTTCTCAAAATGGAAAGTGGAATGCAATGTGCTATCATCGGCAAAACTATGGATAGGATTTCCAGTCAATGGAAGAAGGTCATTAATATATAAGAGGAAAAGAGTGGGGGAAAGAACTGAATCTTGGGGGAACACCGGCATTAGTGGAGAAGTTAGAAGACAGAGAGCCATCTACCATCACCCTCAGTGAGCAATCAGACAGAAAACTGGATAACCAATTACTAAAAACATTTGGTAAACCATAAGATGGAAGCTTCTTTAGAAGACCTTTATGCCAAACACGATCAAAAGCCTTTGAGATGTCAAGAGCAACTACTTGTGTTTCACCGAACCTTTCCATTGAATTAGTCCATAAATGGGTAACATAAGCCAGAATATCACCAGTGGATTGACACTGATGAAATCTATGCCAGCGATCGTTGATAAGACGGAAGGTTTCTAGGTAGTTTAAGAGTTGGTGGTTAATTGATTTCTCCATTACTTTAGAAAGAGTAGAAGTAATTGCAATGGAACGATAATTGGATGGGAGGGATTTGTCACCCTTTTTAGGAACTGACTGGATATGAGCAAATTTCCAAGCAGAGGGAAAAACACCTTTGGAATAAGAAAGTGAAAAAAGGCGGCAAAGAATAGGAGTAAGTTCAGGAGCACAGGTTTTGAGAACAAGTGGAGAAATACCATCAGGACCTGGAGCTTTCTTAGCATCAAGATTCATCCAAAATCCTTCTGATATCCTTTTAACGGAAGACCACAGGAGGCATTGAATGGAGCGTGTTCGGAATGGCGGGAGGTGTTTTACCAAGATCATTAATACATGAGCTGAAAGAAAAATGGCATGCTAGTAGGTCAGCTTTATCCTTGGCTGAAGTGACAACAGAACCATCTGGTTTGGACAGAGGTGGGAGCAGAGATGGGCAAAAGTTGCAGCCAATAGCTTTGGCAAGAGGCCAGAATGCTCGGCTACCATTAGGGAAAGAAGCAAGTTTTCTACTCTTAGCCTGTTCGAACTCTAGTTTGGACTGATTAATAACTGCTTTAGAATTGTTGCGAGCTTTGGTGTAAGCAGAAAATGAAACTGAAGAATTAGAAACAAGCCAATTACGATATGCAACATTCTTCTCTTGAACAGCCTTAGCACATTTATTGGAAAACCAAGGTTTAGATAAAGGACGGGATTTTAAAGCGGAGTGTAGGATAAAGAATTCCATTCCTGCAAGAATAATTTCACTGACATGATCTGAGCAAACGTTGACATCAGAACTTTTGAAACAGTAATCCGACCAAGGAAAAGAAGAAAAGAAGTCTTGCAGGTCATCCCATTTTGCATTCTTGTAATGCCAAACAACACGAGCTTGGGAATAGCCATGAGATAAAGGTTCCATTGGAGAAGAGACAATCACCAAGTTGTGATCTGAAGTGCCTAAAGGACCTCTCACTTCGACCATGTACTTAGAAAGGTTGTTTGTGAGAAAAAGATCAAGCGTATTGGCTGTATGATTAGGATTGTCCGGTATTCTTGTAGGTAAATGAACAATCTGTTATGGGTCATTAGTAATTGCAAAAGCCTCAGCGTCTCGACCTGCTGGGTCGGTGTGACTAGAAAACAGAAGCCAGCTGGAGTTGTGAACATTAAAATCACCAAGGAAAATTACCTCACTGTTAGTAAAGTTGGACTGGAGAAAGTCAAGTTGCAAAGAGAGGAAGTCAAAGAGCTCCAAGTGATTAGTGGAGTTGGGAGAACGGTAGACAACAGATGAATTTGACACAATGAGGTAAAGAGAATATAAAGAATATAAAGAGAATAAAGAGATATAAAGAATAAAATTATATACTGTATATATATGATTTGTATTATGAAATGTAATTTTTATAATTATATTATTGTAATAACTATCATATAACATACTTTTTTAATATTATATATATATATATATATATATATATATATATATATATATATATATATATGTATGTATGTATATATTTAAGAGAGAATTGGATCAAACAAGCAGAAAACAGTAGGGGTGCCATAAAACAAAATAAATTACTTAGGGGTGCTGTTATTAAAAAAATGTTGAAAACAACTGGCCTAAATATTCAGAGGCAATTCTTATTCTTAATAGATAATACAGTATGTTGTTCTGTGGAAATCAAAGGGATTAGAGTCTATCCCTATGATCTCCGCAGAACAACAGCTGCCAGCATTCGCAGCTATGTTAAAAATGCTAAAATGTTAATCTGTATTGCCAGATTGGTCTGGCAATACAGATTAACAACTGGTGGGTAATAAATTACCTAGGAAATAAAGGTTACAGGATTTAATTCTGCCTCTTAGTACGAGATGTGCAATATGATAGTGCAATATGATTTCAGAAAACTGACCAGCCTTAAAAACTAAATAAATACTACTGTACTATATTGAGTACTATACTGTAAACTAGCATTGAATGTCTTTCAAAACGAATGACTTTATATGCCGCAAGTACATTGTTACTATGTACTTTATATGCTGCAAGTACATAATAACAATGATATACAGTCTATGCATACATAAAATAGAAAGAAATTGGTATTTGGAATTATTAATGGAACATAACATATAAATCTGGCACCTGCGATGCTTTTATTTAAGTCTGGCCAGCCTACTTTACTTCAGCCCCTGTAGGCTCGACCTCCGGAGAAATATTCAAAAATGTTGAATTTTTGAGGTTCACCTGTATTATCTCTTAATATAGTCATATATTTTTCTATTATGGATTAAGAATTTCTAATATAATTTATATAATGGATTAAGAATTTCTAATATGGTTAGGAAACAGTGATACATATATTTTTCATATATGTATCACTGTTTCCTAACCATATTAGAAATTCTTAATCCATTAACTAGAAAATTCCATTCTTGCAAAAGTTCTCCCGGTTGTGCTGAGACATTTAAATCACATACTAGAATACTGTGCAATATGTTAATAAAAAAAGACAGAATTTTGTTAGTCTGCATTATGGCTGGTTGGTTTATACCATACCACAGGAACAGTGAATGACATCCATTGAATGAGGTTAACATAGAAAAATATGCAATATATATATATATATATATATATATACAGTGCCCAGTATGTCTTAATCCTCAATGTTGAACCTAAAATAGAGGAAATAAGCATATTTAACTGTTTTTGTTATAGACTGACATTGTGCTTTGGTGTACACTGTCCATGCACACACACAACAAAAACTGTTTTTGTTGTGCGCAAAGAAAACAAAAATAATCACACATACAGCCAGCCTAACATTCAAGAACCTGTTATAATAGCTCTCATAACAGGATGTTTCATAATTATGTATTATCTCTTCCTATATCCTCTCTACGTTTGTTTTGGCACTATTTAGTAACCAATACTTACCTTCGAGCAGTGTTATAAAAATCATAAAATTGTCATAAAAATGAGTAAATTGAATTTTTAGGCATGTTCACATAGATATCTGCTAAGTGTCTATTGCAGTGGCTTTTGACCTTTTTTTTAATAACAGCACCCCTAAGTAATTCATTTCATTTTGTGGCACCCCTACTGAATTTTTTTCTGCCTATTAGATTCGATTCTCTCTCCGTATATATATATATATATATATATATATATATAATATTAAAAAAATGTTATATGATAGTTATTACAATAATATAACTATAAACAAAATTACAATTCATAATACAAATTATATATATATATAATAATTTTGTTCTTTATAAAGAGGTACTAAATAAACCTCTATCTGTGCTTCATCGATTTCAAGCAGGCATTTAACTCTGTAAACAGAGAAAATTTAATGAAGCAACTTCAAAAAATCCCACTTGATCATGAAATAATCATGTTTGTAAATAATTTCTACAAAAATACAAGAGCAATCGTAAAATTCAACAACCTTAAAACAGAGAAATTTGAAATAGAGAAAGGAATCATGCAGGGATGACCTTTATCTCCATATCTATTTAATATCTACCTAGAAGAACTAATGAAATCAATTGAAGAAGAAAGAGGCACAATAATAAATGGAAAAAATATAAACCACATAAAATATGCAGATGATATTGTGATTTTAACAGAAACCAAAGAACCAAAAGAAATATTAACAAACATTGATAAAGCAAGCAACAATTATGGAATTAATATTAATATAAACAAAACCAAAGTAATGCAAATTGGAAAAAACATAGAAGACATAAACTCCAAAATCAACAAATAGAACAAGTACTTGTACTTGTTTTATTATAGAACAAGTACAAAAATTTGTATACCCGGGCTCTATAATAACCAGAAACCTAAGTAATATTGACCAAATTAATCACAGACTGAACATTGGATGGACAAACATGAACAAACTCAAAAACATATGAAAGAGCAATAAAACCTCAAATAGTCTAAAAATTAAACTATATGAAACTGTCATCATACCCACAGCAACTTATGATAAAGAGATATCAGAGAACTGGAGAATAAATAAGAAAGAAAGGCAAAAAATAATGTCATTTTAAATGAGATGTCTAAGGAAAATCAATAAAACAAATTGGAGAGAACATAAAACTAATGAACAAGTAAGGAGAGATCTAAATTTTGAATGAAGAATAATAGAGAAGATCTACAAAAAACAACTTCAGTGGTTTGGACATGTGAACCGGATGAAACAACACAGGCTGCCTAATGTAGTACTGACAGGAAGAATTGGGATAAGAGAATTATCCCACAAAATTAAAAAGATACTGTACACCTTTTTATAATGAAATAAATATATAAATTTAAAAAAAAAAAAGTTTAAGTAACTTAAATCCAAATTATGTGGCTCCCCTGAAATGTTGTTGTGGCACCCCGGTTGAAAACCACTGGTCTATTGTCTTCACCGTGTCCACCCGTGTGTCCGCATGTTACAACTCAACTCCCAGTGGATGGATATTCATGAAATTTTATATTTAGTTCTTTTAGAAAAATTTGTTGAGCCATCTAAAATTTCATTAAAATCAGGCAAACAGAAAATATAGTTAGTTTTAATGCAATACTTTAAGCTTTACAAGTATGCACATACTTCACATGCATATTTAAGTATGACTCACGAACATGGTGTCATTTATGAAGAGATACATATGTAGAGAGAGAAAAGAGACAAGAAAAAAGCATCAGGAGAAGTGTAATAAATATTATACAGTTTTAATTAAATTGAATGACTAAGTTTAAAGAACGTAAACCTACAGGTTTATTAAGTGTTCTAAAAAGTTATAATCTTAGTAATTAATTGATAAAGAAATAACTGTATTTACTCTTCACTTCTCTTAATAGGAGAAAAAGAATAAATATTCAATCAATTTAAATCTGTATGTACAGATTCAAAATTAATATAACAGAATTAATTAAAAAGCCAGTTTTCTTTTAAGTTACCAAAACCTTGTTGACCAGCATTAGTGTTAATTACCAGCAGTCAAAAAAAAAAAAAAAAAAAAAAAAAGAATACATTTAAAGTGAATGAAAACAACTTTGTAACACCTACTGATTCCATTGCAATAAAGTTGGAAGCATCATGAAACAAATGAATGTTAACAAGGTCAAAAATGGTTCCATTAATATTCCATCTTGTCCTCATGAACCCTTTCCTTGACCACTTACACTAGTAAGAAAAAATAATAATGATAACAGTAAATTCTACAATATTCTGCAAATGTAAAAGTCAACTATTCAGGACTAAGTTAGAATATGAAAAGACAGAATTTCAAAAAGCTACTTCCACCAAAATAATAAAATAAATAAAATTTGCATTCCTTTCCCTGCCAAGTGTATTTATTTGAGTAAATAAATAGCTTCAATGTGAACCATGATAAATATTTTAGAAGAGGAAAAAATGTTAAAAATCAACAAATGATAAGCACTATAAAATAAACATATTTAAAATACTGTACTCTTAATTCACACTAAATTTCTATAAACAAGTAACTGTTATAAAGATTGACTTAGAGAGAGAGAGAGAGAGAGAGAGTCTTTATTGCAACAGAAAATTGTTACATTATGCCAGTCACAGTCATAAGACTGGGGGCTAACATCATGAAAATACTAAGTACTAAATACTAAATAGAAAATTTTCTACACATTTGGTTTTATAACACTGTTTGTCTTATTATGATAACAACAAGGCCTTATTTTGAAATAATGCAATTAATTAAAGACTACACACTACACAATTCTTTATCGCTAATAAAGAAAATATATGTACACAATGATAATGTATGGTACTCAGTGTTACAATACCTGAAAAAATGAAAAAAAAAAATATATATATATATATAAAAAGATCTTACAAATAATAGAAATAGGAAGAATTAATTTAAGTGGTATATATACACTATACTGCCAAAAGTAACTGGGTACCTGCATGATTCAGAGAACCTTTTATTGATATAAAACTTAATAATGTGTAGACCCATCACTGGCTTTAATTACAACTGCATCCTTACCAATAAACTCCAAAACAATTTTTGTTAACAGGAAGTCAGTATTACTTTATCAATACAAACAAATTAATTAAATTGGTGCAAACAAAAAAAAAATATATCTACATTTACATGTTTAGAAAATATACATAGGACCATAAACATCAGATCATTCATTATCTATATTACTGAGTAAACATTTAGCCTGAAAGGTTTTAATTTAACAAGCAGTAACTGTTATAAGCCAGTTAACACACAACATGATTATCTCTTGCTATTAAATAAAACCTTAACTAAATAAAAATATTATTTTAACAAATTTAATTTCCTTGCTAAACAAGGTGGCTTGGCTATTTTAAAACAAATTAGTGATCGATAATTTATGTATACTTAAGAATCAATAAGGTTCAATTTATCCACGAATGCAATATGTAAAGTGGGAAACAAGGTAGTAATAATATGTTGTAATGGTTGGCATCTACAACTTATTATTTTCCCTACGGAATAGAGATGTGCAAATATATCCTAAATTCACAAAGGGGATCAAAGGGAGACATGAGTAATTAGAGACCTGTTAGCTTGACTTTTGTTCTAAGGAAAATAATGGAGTCAGTAGTTAAAAAGAAATAATGCAGGGTCATCTACACAAGAATGCACTGATATTACAGTCACAGCATAGATTGTTAAGAAGTGATCTAGTCTGACCAATCTGATTGGATACTATGACACAGTAACAAAGGAACTAGATGTAAAAAAACAACTTTGACATCACATACTTAGATTTCAGAAAAACTTTTGATACTGTTGCACATAAGAGATCGCTGTAAAAATTGGAGCAGGGTGACATTAAGGGTAAGTTACTGATATGGATAAAAGGAGAGTTGGAGAAGACAGAGTGGTCATTAATGGACACTGCTCTTCGTGGACTAATGTTATTAGTGAATTCCCTCAGGTTCAGTGCTGGGCTCACTGCTGTTTTTAATATTTATTAAAGATACTGATGAAGGCATATCTAGCCTTAATGTCTACAAAAGTTGGCAAAGTAGTTGATCACAGTAATCAGGGTATGCTACTGCAACAATATCTAGACAAATTAGGTAGATAGCTTGAGAAGTGGCAACTAAAGTTTAATATTGACAAATGCAAGGTACTTCATGTCAGGAGTAGTAATCCCAGATTAATGTACCAACTGCGTAGTACCACACTCAGGGCAGGGGAGAATGAAAATGACCAGTGGGTCATTTTAATTCTTGACAGAGGTTGATTAGAATTCCAATTTCCTGTAGGAGGGGATGATAAGAAGTGTGTTTGCACTGTATGACTACGAGGCACTATGCAAATCAAAATATATTAATGAAGAAATGACTACCAACAAATTTCGTTTAAATCAAGCTGGATATCATATAATTCAGCAGAAAGTATACCGTACTCACCGCTAAAGTATAACGTGGAAGAGATTTTGAGAGTACATGAGATGGGAATTCATCTGCTGCACCTACACATGACTGGGACTTAGAACCATCTGTATAGATTATGAGTTTTCTGGTGTGTTCTGAAGCATGGTTAGCACGTAGCTGTTGAATGTTATGTGACAAAATGGAATTTGTTGATCACTGATAAAAGCACAGATCAATACCCAGCTCATGTCTATCCTATAGCAGTAAAGGGATATTTATATTTTCCTCAATTTCACTGAGATCAATTTTCCATTTATGTACTATTTCTCGAAGGCATATCTCAGCAGGGCTGGGTTCGTTAGGCTTAGATTCCTAGGGCCATGGCTAAATAGATATATCCAATAATTGAGATAGGCCCAACAGGGGTGGGGTAGGATGGTAGACTTCTTATTTCGGGAGCATATTGACAGAATAGGCTTTGTCTTCTGAGGTAATGCGGGGGGGGGGGGGGGCATCATGTGCTTCTATGTACAAGCTGTGAACTGGGGAGGTAGTGTTGGTACCCAGTGCAGATCGAAGAGCATTGTGTTGGATGGTGCTGACAGATCATAAGATACTCTTTTTAGCTGAAGCATATACTATATGCCCCACAGTCGAGGATGCTGCACAAAGAATATTTAATTTCTGGAGGCACATTGTTCACAGGTAGGTAATAAGTTTATGAAGATTTAATTTGGTGTCTAAAACTAAACCTAATAGTCTTAAGGAATTTGTCATGGGTATTTCTGTGTTTCAGTCTTAAGACGGATTCTGGATAACGAAACATAATTTACAGAAGTATTGCTGAACTCTTCCCCCCCCCCTCGGTTAATAGGTGGTCATTGAATTTTGTCCAATTTTCAATTTTAGTTATTGCTAGGCACCTTCGATGATTGATAGGAAATAGTGAGATTATCCACATACATATAAGTTTCTACTGTAGCTGGAAAGTCTTGAGTTATGTTACCGGTATGTAATGCAAAAAGAATTGTACTTAAAATCGATCCCCAAGGTATTCCTTCTTACATGGGAATCGTAGCAAAAGAATTCTGGAATCGCACTTGAAAGGTTCCAAGATAGAGAAAATTCTGAATGAATCAAGGCAGGTTACCTCTCAGTCCAAGGTCGTATAAGTCTTGGAGAATTCCATATCTCCAGGTGAAGTTGAATACCTTATTAATATCAAAAGTTACCATTACCACATGTTTTTTAACAAAAGTGTTTCGAGGATGAGCTTTGATTTTAATGTGGATGTCAGTTTCAGACCTGTTATGATGGAAACCAAATTGGTGGGGTGATATAGCATCCTGATCAATGTTCCCTCTAATTTTTTTTTTATAGCTGTGCAGTGCAGAAATGCACCCAAGTAAAAATTTTTTAGACAAGATTAAATAATATGTGCAATGTTTTTACAAATTGTTTTAATTATAAGTAGGGACATACATAATAATAATAAAAAAATGTTAACAATAAATTTACACTTTACAGTTAGTTAGTTATTTTCTTGGAATTTTTCTCTTCTGTTCTTTGTAGAAGTCCATACTTTGTAGACATCATCTACATTTATTGTTGCACCACTGGCTAAATGCAATTTGATTCTCATAAGTACACTTAAATGATCTTCGTGTATTCTATTTCGATTTTTTGTTTTAATTGAATTCATAGTGCTAAATTCTCGCTCGCAGTCTGCACTTGATGCTTGAAATGTTCGCATAATATTATTAGAGAATGGATATGTTACAAAACTCTAAATTTGTAAGTACGAAATTTAGTGTCACTGAAAGTTTTAAATGTTCCAGTTTTAGTTTTTTCGGCAATTATAAATTTTAATTCCAAATATTCTTCTGATATTTTAGAAATATCATCACTTTCATTATTTGTAATAAATTGTGAATATTTTTTGCAAGGCATATCACATTAAGTTTTGCAAAGTCAAAACTATTGCTTTCATTTGTGACAGCATTAATATCAAATACTTTCCGATTGTTTAATCCATCATCAGGAAATCTGTTATCTAAGTGATCACATACGTTTTATAAATCAAATTATAGCTGCAGTGTCAACATCACTTTGAATTTCTGATAATACTTTCACATTTTCACTCCAGAAAATATTTTTACCAAGATATTGGCTTCTTAATTTGATTATTTTAGCTTTAACATTGATGTGCATCAATAATGTTTAAACAACTTTTTTTGTAGAAATTTTCCAAGCGATGCAAGCTCTCCTAATACATCATTGAGTGCAATTAATGCCACATGATATTGTGAATTTGTCCAAATTTGTAAGCAGCATTTACTAATAGGATCATTACATTCATTAACCTGCTCACTGCAATATTCAATTAATATTTCATAATTTTTTACTAAAGCATCAACTGCAAAATGTCTGGATAACCATCTGACTTCATGTAATGGTCTAAAAGATACAACATAGTGTTCTGTAACCTGGGCTAGTTCTTCTAATTTTCCTTTTTTTAATGTTAGACCTGATAAACATTGTGTATACACAGTTCTAAGCAATGTCTCTATTACATAATAGATACATTTTTCTATGTGTCAACCAATCCTAAATTTTCTTGGTGTGCAACACAATGTTGTCCAGATAGATGTAATATTTCCTTTATGAGAATTGCTACTACTCCATTTTTCTTTCCAAGCATAACACTTGCTCCATCTGACTTGAACATTACCATCTTTTGAATATCAAAATTATATTTGTCATAAAAAAAATTTATTTTTTCTAAAATGGACATACTGTCACAGTTTTTTTTTTTTTTTTTTTGATTTGGTAGTTGTTGGCGCATCGGCTTCTGTAGCCATATTGCACCTCCCAAGGATTTTGCAGTACTTTGGTCCAAGCCCGAGGCAGGAATCGAACCCGCGACCTTTGGGTTGCCGGGCAGGTACTTTACCCACTCGGCTAGCCCGGTCGGCGTCACAGTTTGTAAGCACCAAAATACCTCCAAATACTGTGTTGTAATATGTTTCATTTTTCACTCGAAATTTAAAATACAAAATTACTACTTTTTGTAATGAAATATCAGTATTTTCGTCTAAAATTAACGTGCAGAAAGTAGATTCTCTTATTTAGTTCAGGATATTTTTTTATGAGAACAGAATTTATACAATCAACAAATTCAAATGAATAATTTTTGCTTCTCCAATGTTTAGGTATATCTATAAATTTTTCCCATGTGTTCAGGAATGTCTTGTACAGTTCATTGATGCATTAATTTTTATGGCTAATATCACATCATTAATTAAAACCTTAACCATATCAAAATTTGATTTCAATCGTTCATTTCTTTCCTTTTTTATGTTACGTACTTATACAGTTTCCGTCAAAATATTTAAAATTCCACCATTTTTCAGATTACATAACTTGGTAACCAGGTCTATATGTATCGTCTGACTTAGACGCAGTTTTAAATAATCTAATTTCCATTCTTCCCATTTTCTTCCTGTACTAAATTCTCCAGCAACTTTTGCTTCTGCACAAAAAGTACACAAGACGATACCATTTTTTTCATTGTATTGAAAAATATCTCCTAGTTTTAGGTTTTGCTTTTTGTTTGATGGAATTTCAACATCAATTTGTTTTAAAAGCCGATCCTTTTTAAATGTTTTGCAAGTTTTTTTATTTACAATATTTATTATTTTTTATTTACTATTTATAACTTTAACAAATATAACTTTTCACTATGTACTATGTATTTGCAATGTACTATGTATTTGAAATGAAAGATGTTTGTTATTTTGTTATTTGGTTTTCAGGAGCATTAGCAACTAAGGCCATATTGCTTTGGGATATGCGGTGGTCATTCCCTGACCTTTCCGCATCCTCCGTATTTGGTGGTGATGGGCTCGAACCCCAGTCTAATCAAGAAGCGTGTGCTATGCACTGCTGCTCCTTTCCACCTGGCTACGGAGGCGTCACATATATAAAAGATGTGGGACCATGTCATGCAATAGCGAATCTTATGGCATGAGCTATCCCCTACCTATATCCATTCTTCCACTAATACTCCTGTGGCCATCTAGTATGTCGGCTATGTGCGCGAGAAGTAAAAGCACTTGTGCAACTTCACAGAAATCAGTGAGCGGCCACGCACGCAACTTAGAGGAAACCGTGATCCTGATCTTCAATAATTCAATGAATCTTTTGTGAACCATCTTTTCTAGGATTTTTCCTAAGCAGCTGGTCAGAGATATAGGACTATAACTGGTGGGTGGGGGGGGGAAGCATCATTCTGGTTTTGTATGGCTACCACTTTTGACTGATACCACATATTAGAGTAAACAAACATTGTCTTCAAAGATTCTGTTGTAAAGCTGCAGTATTGTGGACATCGAGTTAGAGTTAAGGTGGCAAAGCACCTTAATTCCTTTTGGATAGTTTCATTGAGTTTGGTAACAGTGAATGGTAGGTTACAGGAATATGATTAATTTGTAGCAAAATTAATTTTATATTGTTCACAAACTTCTTTATGCAACTAAACGAGTCTCCATAAGAAGCAGAGGATGAGGTGACAGTGAATGTTTCAGTTATGTCTCTGCAATGTAGAGTGGAAAAGAAATATCTTTTCCTTTCCAAGACAGGATTGGGGTAGAAGTTTGCTAAAACATTCAACTACGAGTGTGGATCTTTCTCCAGGTTATTTTGGGGTCAGTGTTTCTGCAGCTGGTACAGTAAATTTAATCCATGCATCCCATTTTACCTGCCTACGAATTTTGAGCTTCAGCTTAGAGTCATTTATAGTTTATAAGATTCTCCGTTATAGAAAACTGTCCACCGAATTCTAGGATAAATGGATTAGTAACATATGGACAGGTCCAGAGTACAGCTAGATCCTTTGGGGCAGTGAATATATGTGTGCACATCTGTGTTCAGTTGGTTGGTTGATATGTTGTTTAATGGCACAAGGGCTACTAAGGCCATATTGTGCCTGATTCTATTCCATAGTGCAATTAGAGTTAAAATCTGTTAAATAATCCTATTTGTTTCAAGAAAACAAAGAGCTCAGCTAGATTTGCATCATCTCCAATCAGATGAAGTAATGTTAAAGGTTCTTGCAGATGTGAAAATTTTGTTTCAATAATTATTATAATGGTTGCAATTTATTAGAATATGCTTCACCGTAAGTGTAGACTGACAAAATGTACAAATAGGCGGATCTTCCTACATGAGTAGAATATGGGTTAGATGTGTGTGTGCTCAATACAAGTCCTAGCCAGGATCACCTCCTCTTGCCTATTTGATCGCATGCTTGATGGCCACAACTTAGGTTCGTGTTTAAATTGAAGCAGCTTATTGCCACCCTGAGCCTGCCAGATTTGCAATCATTGCTCTTCACACGTTTCTTACAACTGATTTGTAGTCTGTATATGGCAATTGGTAGTTAGAAGAGCTTGCAGTGGTTGGATGTTTAGCAGCTTGATCTGCATGATTATTTCCTTTGATGCCTACATGACTTGGTATCCAACAGAAAGTGACTGGTTGGTTAGCAGCAGATAATAATTTATTTATCTGTGATCTGATTTGCTTCAAGACTGGGTGGATTGGCTTGGATGAATTTTTTAATGCTGTTATTGCACTCAAAGAGTCAGAATAGATCATTGTCTGCTTATAGGACAAATCAGTCGCGTGATCTAGAGCTATCTTTATCGCAAACTGTTCGACAGTATAAACACTGCATTCCCTCGGAAGAGACACAGAACTAGAAAAGATAGTAGAAACTGCTGCTGCGTCTACTGTTCTACTTGTTTTTGAGCCATTGGTATGTATATATATATATATATATATATATATATGAAATATGAAAACTCTGAGAATGTTTAGCTATGTGTGTGTGTGTAGCATGGAGTTCCCTGATGGTGAAATCTGCTGCTTGTTTTTATCCCCATTGTTGGAAAGAGAGATCAAAGACGGGCATATAACTAAACTATGGAGGGTCGTAAGTGCTTGTGTCCTGAAAGGTATTATCCATATGTAAATACCAGCATTCTATTAACTGTAGTAGCCTTATTCCAATTGGTTTATTTTTGTTAGGTTTGTTGACATAAAAGGCGGTCCACTCGGGCTCAAATAAATATGGCCAAATAGGATGAAAGGGAAGGCTCCGTATTTTTGTTTCATAGTTGAGTAGCAACAATTTCCTCCGAAGAGGAGTGGAGGTTTGTGTGCCTCTATATACAGACTGGGTACAGGGGGGGATGTTCTAAATGCCCCTGAGACAATCGTTAGAGCTCTGTGATGGATAGTATCTAGCTGAATTAGTGCACTTTTCCTAGCAGAATCATAGATTGGTGATCCGTAGTCCAAGCAAGATCTGATTAATACTCGATATAGTTGAAGCAGAGTGTATTGGTCAACATCCCACGTTGATGAAGATAGTACTCTGAGGATATTTAATTTTTTCAAGTAACTAGTTTTCAGATATGTGATGTGTTGAATGAAGTTTAATTTATTGTCCAGGATTAAGCCAAGAAATCTGATACTACTGGAAAGAGGTATGGCCTTCCTTGTAGTCCAAAGGTGTGAAGATACCGTAAAATGCGGAAATGCCATGTTGTATCAAAGGCCTTCTCTAAATCCAAAATTACCACAACCAGGTGGTCCTTTCTGACAAAAGCATTTCTGATGTTCAATTCTGCTTTAGCTATCATATCCAATGCAGATCTATTTTGTCAAAAGCCATACTGATTTTTATGCAAGATGTTACGTGACTCCAAAAACCAGGTGAGACACTTGAGGACCAATTTCTCCGGTGTTTTCCCTAAACAATTAGTTAAGGAAATTGGATGATAATTTACCAGATCAGAGAGATCCTTTCCTGATTTAGGGATGGCTAATACAAGTGAATGCCTCCAAGAGTGAGGATAAACATGCTCCTGAAAAATTCTGTTAAAAAAAAAAAATCAGTAAAAAGTTTGTAAGTCTGTGTCGTTCAGGTGTTTTAACATAATGTAAAATATACCATCAGGGCCAGACACACTACTGGGTTCTCTGTTAAGAGATTCCTTTAACTGGGATATTGTAAAAGGCTGATTATATGGAAGAGAGAGGCTGGTGTTGAAATTTAACTTCTGCCTTTCTGCTGCATCTTTAATTCATTGGAATGGAGCATCATATGAGATTGATGCTGAAATTTTGGCAAAAGCTTCAGTGAAAGCATTTGCTATGTCTTTGGGGGAAGATAGTTCTTGATCATTACAGATCAATACAGGAGAGGATGACAATGGATATTTGCCATTCAGAAGTTGGATTTTCCTCCAGATTAATCTGGTATCGGTGTTTTTTGTAATAGTGGATACAAATTGAATCCATGAATCTTTTTTGGCCTTTTTTCTTACTTGCCATGCTTTAGCATTGAGTTTCTTACGGTTTATAAGGTTAATAGTAGTGAATTGAGTTTCTTATAGTTTATAAGGTTAATAGAATGCTTGCAAAAAATATTCCAAACTTTATTCTTTTCTTTTTTCGCTATATTACATTCATCATTCCACCAGTAGTCGTTGCACCTGTGTGGACGAGTTGACGACTGAGGAATAGCTTTTTCAGCTGCTGCTAGAATGATATGGTCAAAAGCTTCATCTATTGACTGATTCTGAATGAAGGTTTTATCTAAAGCTGTACTTAAGGAAAATTTTATCCAGTTTGCCTTTGTAAATTTCCATCTTCTGCAAATTTCCAGATTGGAGGAGATAGTTTGAAATTTACAAGTAATTGAAAGATGATCGCTATTATGTGGATTATTCAATACTTCCCAATGTATACTTGGGTACAGAGCAGGGGAGTAGATAGATAGATCTATGGCAAAAGTATTTCCTGTGGGAAAATGCACATGGGTATGTGCACCTGTGTTCAGCAGAGTTAGATTATGAGTATGCAGTAATGTTTCTATTAGCTTCCCTCTTCTATCCATATGTAGACCACCCCCATAATGGGTAGTATCCATTAAAGTCGCCCATCAAACAAATAGGAGGTGGTATCTGGGCAAGGAGCTCATCAAAATCTAGGAGTATATACATTTGGTTGAGTGGAAGATAAATAGAAACAAGAGATAAAATTATTCCAAGTTCTATTCTAACAGCAACAACTTCTAAATTAGTTTTTAAAGGGATTTGCCTAGATGGATACTAAAACTGCTACACCTCCATGGGCTGCAGTTGCTGCATTCCTGTCACGCTTGTACAAAGTATATTTCTTTATTGAGGGGGGTCACTTGTGGAGTTAAATTTGTTTCCTATAAACAAATGCCTGCTGGACTGAAATCTCGGATTAGGTCATAAAATCATTTGTATTAGTACAAAGTCCTTGACAATTCCATTGTAAAATGCACTGCATTATTTAGTTTTAGTGGTAGGATGATCTGGTTGCTTTTTAGAGGCACTAGGTTTAGCGACCTATTTTAATTTTATAGTTTTTAGGAAAGGTAGGCCGTCCAGTGTCCATATCTTCTTCAGCATAAATTTCTAATATTGGTTCTTCTTGAGTTTTGTGATCTATATCCATTTCTGCAGTATTAATTTGGCTCTTAGAAGGTTCATCTTTTGCCATCCTGGTTTCACTTTGGGATGCCACTAGTAGAGGGGATGGAAATTGGAGTATTACAAATCTGGTCTCTTTTTTTTTTTTTTTTTTTTGCTTCAAAGATGGATTAGGAGCTGAAAGCTGAGATCTAGGGTGCCTCCGTAGCCAGGTGGGCAGGAGCAACAGTGCATAGCACATGCTTCTTGATTAGACCAGGGTTCGAGCCCTGTCACCACCAAATACGGAGGATGCGGAAAGGTCAAGGGAATGACCACCGCATATTCCAGGAGCAATATGGCCTTAGTTGCTAATGCTCCTAAAAACCAAATAACAAACAAACAAACAACTGAGCTCTAGCCCATTCAGCAAGTGATATGTTAGGCAGAACTGAGTCATTGCTCAAGGGGTAGAATTTTTCTCAGCCTTTTCTGTGCTTGTTAACAGGAGAGACTGCTTCTACAGGGATGGGATACACTTAAATAGAATGGGTGCAAAAATATTTGCTGATGCTATTGAAGCAGAGTTAGGTGGTTTGGGCATGCTCAATGCTGATGGGATTCTTCCTCTTGCTCAGAATAATCACCTGGGAGGGCATAAATTCAAATTGAGGAAAGGCAGTTGTAGGATAACAGTGCAGAAGTTTGCCTTTAGCCAGCGGGGGTGGTTGATTGCTGGAACAAACTTCCATCTGTTGTTGTAGAAGTTGATAGCAGCTATAAAAACAAAACAGCATTCCAGACTTGATCCAGACGATGACATGGAAGTAGCAATTTCAAATATTGTGCCAAATATGAACCAAATATTATTAGTTATCCAAGCTCATCCTTCTCATTTGTATTTGTGTTTTGTATTTGTTAATTTTTTTATTGTTTTGTAATCTTAGTTGAAAAATAAGAATATGATTTGTTCTTTTTGCTGTATTCAAATAAAATGTTAAACAATTATTTTAATGTTAAAATTAAAAGGAAACAATTTTTTTTATTCCTTTCTCAGTACTCAAATAAAATTTTATAATACATATTTTATAAAATGCCATTTTTATTCTCTAAAATTGGTCATCCTACCTCGGGTTTATATTGAGGGGTTGCATCTATTTTATATTTAATAAAGGGGGTCGCGAGCGAAATAAGTTTGCGCACCACTATCCTAGATCATAGTAGCTAACATAATCACCAAACGGAAATGTTATGGTGCTACTAAAATTGGGAAATTTGGGTAGCCTACAAAGAATTACAGAAAGGTATTAGGAAGCATCCAAAAGAGTAATATGTATATCCCTTCAGTCCTCAATCAAATGCTGTCAATCAGGATGATATGTAACGAGCTGCACAGAATCAGATTTTAAGAAAAGCAACAACATATAAACCAATTATCATAGTAAGCAATGCACAGTACTGACAACCCAGGCACACAACTCATCACAACTGATCCCTGGAACATTGGTAAACTGTTATGGAGTTGTGATTCGTGGTAAACATGTTGTCCGAACTGTGAAATTTAGTGGAGGTATCACACACAGTCTGAGAATGTTTCTCATGGTTAGGACCATTACTTGTTCCTGGAACAATTAATGCTATGCAGTACACTGATATTCTAGACAACTGTGCTCTTCCTAAATTGTAGTAACAATGTGGAGAGAGTTTCTTTTCAGTTTCAGCATTGTCATGCCAAAACAGAAAAGAGCACATCATACTTCACAGCCATCACTGACTTAGACTGAAGACATAGACCTGCAAAAGCTTTACTGGCCTGGGCAGAGCTCCGACCCTAACCTTGCTGAAAACCTTTCAGATGAAGGGGAACATTGGGTTTGGACTAGGTCAACATAACTATAATCACCAGCTGTATTAATTACTGTATTGAAGGAAGAACTAACCCAAGTACCATATTCCTGTTGTCAAAAATTGGCCAGGTATACTGGCAAGAAATCCAAAGAAGAAAAAAAATCAGTCAAGAAACACTTGTCATGATGAACCGAAGACGACAAGAAAAACACTGACAGGGAGAAAATTGAGTATACTGAGTTATGCAAAGCCATTAGAAAGACTCAGAGAGGACATAAGAAAATTTAACACAAGAAAAGTAGAACAAGCATTAAGGGAAAACAAAGGATTTAAATCAGTAATACAGAAAGACAAATGATACTGAAACTGAAGAACAGTGATGGTGTACTTATGAATAGCAGAGAAGACATAATTCAAATAGCAGACGATTACTATAAAGAGTTATACAAGGAGTGAGAGAATGATGCCAGCAGTGAGGAAGATGGATCGCAAATCAGTAACACATACAACATACCTGATATCCTTCCTGATGAGGCAGAACACGCGTTGAAGAAAATGAAGAATCAGAAAGCTCCGGGGGAAGATGAAGTTACTGTAGAATTGTTAAAATTGGGAGGAAGAGATATGACACAAAAACTGGCAAGACTCTTCACAAAATACATTAGAAAAGGTGTGGTCCTAAGGAGTGGAATAATGTAATCATAGTTTTTCTGCATAAGAAAGAAGATAAATCAGAAATTGGAAATTATAGACAATTAGCTTGTTATCCCACATCTACAAGTTATTCACAAGGGTCATTACTAACAGATTAGAAAGAATACTTGATGAGAATCAACCGAAAGAGCAAGCTGGCTTTAGGACAGGATTCTCAACTAGGGATCACCTTCAAGTAATGTCACAGCTAATGGAGAAGGCAAATGAATATAAAACACCATTATGCCTTGTATTTGTGGATTATGAAAAGGCATTTGACTCGATACAGCATAAGGCAATGTTTCGGACACTGGAAAGACAAGGCATAGATACCCCATATATTATGATTTTGAAGAAAATATATGAGAATGCTACCTCTTTTATTAGCATTGGCATTTAGCATTAGTAGAGGCATATGATGCAAGAAAGCAAGCTTATGCAGCATCAGCCAAAAAAAAAAAAAAAAAAAAAAACACTTTCATTTCTCCCCTCCATTCGTTCAAAATACCTGTCCAGCTGAGCCTTAAATTTATTTAGGCTATCAACTTCCACAACAAGGGATGGAAGTCTGTTCCACCAACCAACTACCTGCTGGCTAAAGGCAAATTTACAAACATCTATCCTACATCTGTCTTTCCTCAATCTGAATTTATGCCCTCTCAGGTGATTATTCTGAGCAAGAGGAAGAATCCCATCGGCATTGAGCATGCTCAAACCAATCAAGGCTTTATACACCTCTATCAGATCACTTCGCCGGTGCCTAGTCTCCAGACACTGCAATTTGCAAAACTTAAGCCTTTCTTCGTAAGAGCAACCCTTTGTTCCATTCACTAATCTTGTTGCCCTTCTCTGTACTTGTTCCAGCAGCTATACATTCTTCTTGAAATGAGGCCTCCAGACCTGTATACAGTACTCAAGGTGTGGCCTGGCCATTGCCTCATAGAAGGGAATAATCACCTCCTTATCCCTGCTAGAAAAATTCCTGTATATCATTGACAAGACACCATGAGCTACTCTTGCAGCCCATCTGCATTGCTCAGAGAACTTCATATCTGCCTGCCACAAGTATGCCACAGAAAGGGATATAATGATTGAAGGAGCAGTAATTGAAAAGGTGGAGTCATATACTTATCTGGGACAAGTCATTAGCTGTAATAATGATAAATGGATGGAAGTCAAGAGAAGAATAAATTTTGGATGGATAGCATTCAGGAAATATGGTCACATACTGAGGAGCAATACCCCAATTTGTCTGAAACGTAAAATAATGAACCAACGTATACTCCCACCATGACTTATATGGAAGTGAAACTTGGGCACTCACCAAAAGAATGGAAGAGAAACTGAGAACTACACAGTGAAGAATGAAACAAATTATATTGGGAATCAGACTGTTAGATAAGAAGAGAAACACATGGATTAGGCAGCAAACTCAAGTAAAGAACATTCTTATCAAATCTAAAGAACTAAAATGGTCTTGGGTAGGACACATAGCTCAAAGACATGATGACAGATGGACTAAGAAAATAACAGAATGGTACCCAAGAGGAGCTAAGAGAAAACCTGGAAGACAACAACGGAGATGGACAGATGAAATTCATGAGTTTGTGGGTAGTAAATGGATGGCCATTGCACAAAACAGAAGGAACTGGAAAGTTGCTGGAGAGGCCTTCATCCTGCAGTGGATTGAAAATGGCTGATGATGATGACTGGCATAGACAGTATGTATTACAACCAAAAGTAGGCTGAAATATTATTAAGTATTGTATCATTAAAATGTTCTTTAAAACATGCAGGTGTCTGATTACTTTTGGCAATATAGTATACATTAAGATATAGGTACAACGCAATGAAAAATATAAATATAATTAAATTTCAAAAGTTAAAATCACTAACTTAACATGTACTTGCAAATTAAATAATTTACTTATTGTTACCCAGAGGTGGAAAAGAGCATTTCCTACACAAAGGCAAGTTCAGTTAACTAAATAAAATTGCAATTGATGCCAACATTTAGATCTTTGGGATTCCATTCTCAAGACAAGCACAAAGGCAACTTCAGTTAAATTAACTTGTAATTCAGGTTAATTACAAGCATAGTTGATTCACTTGTAACATATTCATCACAGCTCAAATTACAAGGAAATTTAATTATAAAGTTGCTTTTGTATCTTACCCAAGCAGATATGAAATGTTGACATCATTTGGAATTTTATTTAGTAAAAAAATGTGCCTTTGTTTATGAAATCCTCTTTTTTGCTTCTGGGTAACAATCAATAAACTCTAGAATTTGTAAATACAGACACTCCCCGGCTTATGTAAGGGTTGCGTTCTGTGGAACTCTACATAAGTAGAATTTTACATAAGTTGAAAATTCCCTAAATGCTTATGCAGCACTCGTAACTATGCACGCTAAATTTGATTGAAGCAAAAAAGAAATATTCGACGAACATGTAAATTGAATTATTTATTCAATTTTTTTATCTCATGCACAGGAAAAATTACAAAAATTTCAAAATTATAAAATTACAAAAAGAGAGAGGAGACAGGCATAACGTCATCAAGTTTTACCTTTGAGGCATTGTTGCCAGAATTAACTCTCCAGCTGATAAGCATGCTGCTGCGGAAGTTGAGGATGTGGAGATTTAGAAGGTTTTTTTTCCAACACATCACAGAATAGGCACTGGCGACTTCACCGCATACTTTGATGTTTTGGAAACCAGCGCAATGCTTGAACTTATTAAACCACCCATTGCTTGCCATGAACTTGGCTTGGGGTTTGCTGTACTTATCCTTAATATCGTCATAAATACTTCTTGCTTTTGCTTAAATGGCCGGTGAACTCAGGGACACTTGCTTCTGAATCTGATTTTCCATTCATATTATTAATAGCTTTTCCATCTTTGATATAGCACCTGAATGTTGTTTTGTGATCACTGTTCTTAAATGCGTTGATCCTTTAACATGTTCTTTTATACACGCACTGTCCTTTAAAACAGTGAAGCAAAATAAAACTATTGAAGCAGCGAGACCTAATTCCCTGCAATAGATGACAAACTTTGTCCTGCTTTGTACTTCTTAATTAATCATCTTCATTTATAAATCAATTTTGTTTGGTTTTCTAGCACTGCCACCACTTGCACTTTCCGTTGGCCCCTTTCCCTTCACCATTGTAATTCAGTAAATAAGAATAAATAGATTTTGAAATTTTATTTATGTTTTTATATGATTGAAGATTTCAGTGAAGGGGAACTCATTCCACCATAATACCGTAATGTAAAAACCCACAGAATTCCAGTTATCGGTATTATCGCAAATGCAGTAAAATCGAGTTTACTACCCATTTATAATAGATTGCGCTAACAGAAAAGCCCAATAAACCAGAAAGTGCAAATTGTTTTTATTGTTTTATGGTAGGGACCTCCAGAAATGTGTTTTAGAAAAATATCACAAAGGCATTCAAAATTGATTAGTATAATGGAACATATGATAACGATAAAGTGTAGTGCAACTGCCATTATAAAAATTACCTTTTCGAGAGATAAATAGCTTAGTTATATAGTGAAAATTTCAACTTCCAAAGTCTTGGAACGAATTACCAAAAAAAAAAAAAAAAAAAAAAAAAAGTATTATTGGGTTCACATTACGATATTTTCACGATACCTCCATTTATTCCTAATTGATTAAAAATGCATTTCACCAATTTTTTTTAAGTTTGCACAGACCAGCAAAAACTTCCATAAAGTCGAATTTCCATAAGTCCAGTATTATATAACCAGCTTATGCCTTTATACATGGAGTGTGTGTTGCTAACTTTTGAAAATTAATTATATATTGGCATGTAATTCCTTTCACTGAACATATAATTATCATGTTTAAAAGATTATAAACTATGTTTTTAAAGAATTATTAGTCTGTAGTACATTAGCTATAGTGTTAATGTATCACATAAGCAACTTAGGCATATATTACATACACTAAATAAACAGTGTATACCTCTGGAAAAACATCTTGAGGAAACTTTGCCTTTTCTTTAGTTGTAACCCTTTCTATATTGCCTGAATGTACTTCCTTTCCCTCAACAGGAGAAAATTCATGATCTGAAATTGTGATAAATAAAATTTTTTCAAAGTCAGTTTTTATGTGAAATTCTACCATGCTAAAAATTTATTTTACTTATAAAAGTCTTTAAATATCACGTGAAATTAACCTTGGCACATAGTTTTATCCTCAGCTTTTTTTTTTTTTATTGTTATATAATATTAGTTATCATACCTCTGGCACATATAGCATATCTGAAAATTGTTAATCACATTATACTAAATGTCTTCTCCCCTTCTTCACACAAAAAAATCTGTAATCTTAATGAAAAGATAAACCAATGAAACATGCTACTGGGAGGGGGGGGGAGGTAGATACCTCCCTAAATCGATTCACAAATATATAGTCTCAATTCTAATTTGAAAGAGCATTTTGACCTACAATTTTCTAAATTCCACTAACAGTATATTAGCAAAATCTCAGTATCAGTTTCTTTAGCATCCGAAAGGGAACATTTTGTGTCCCCTAAGCACAAAGCCTATAGTATTCTAGTATTCTTTGCAGGCTAAAAAGACAGAATGTTGATGCTTGCCTGTTGAATTCCTGTAGATTCCAATTTTTAAGAGAATAACATGACACAGAAGACTGTTCCAAAAACAGAAATAAGAAAAGATGCATTAATGAAGATTTTGGGGGGGGGGGGAGGGTGGTCCTTATAACTTTTTTCTCAACCTGAGAAATATAATATACAGTAATTTATGAATATGTTATATATAGACTAATACCATAATGTAAATTTATTGAATAATGTACAGTACACATCATGAATAAGTCACTTGAAGATTACTTTTTCTTGAAGTATTAGCATTAATAAAGGAATATGACGCAAGAAAGCAAGCTTATGCAGCATCAGACAAAAAAAAACAAAAAAAAATCCGCTCCCATTTCACCCCCCCCCCCTCGTTCCAAATACCTGTTCAGCTCAGCCTTAAATTTATTTAGGCTATCAACTTCCACGACAAAAGACAAAAGTCTCTTCCACCAATCAACTACCCGCTGGCTAAAGGCAAACTTCCGCACATCTATCCTACAACTGCCTTTCCTCAATTTGAATTTATGCCCTCTCAGGTGATTATTCTGAGCAAAAGGAAGAATCCCATCAACATTAAGCATGCTCAAACCATTCAGGGCTTTATACACCTCAATCAGATCACCTCACAGGTGCCTAGTCTCCAGATACTGTAATCTGCAAAACTTAAGCCTTTCTTAGTAAGAGCAACCCTTCGTTTCATTCACTAATCTTGTTACCCTTCTCTGTACTCGTTCCATCAGCTCTACATCCTTCTTAAAATGCGGCCTCCAGACCTGTATACAGTACTCAAGGTGTAGCCTGACCATTGCCTTATACAAGGAGATAATCACCTCCTTATCCTTGCTAGAAAATTCTTGGATATCATTGACAAGACACCATTAGCTACTCTTGCAGACCGCCTGCACTGCTCAGAAAACTTCATATCTGCCTGCACAATTACGCCAGGTCCTTTTCATTCTCTACCACTGTCAGTGTAGTACGACAGAGTTAGTAGTAGTGGCATGTGATGCAAGAAAGCAAGCGTATGAGCTTATGCAGCACCAGCAAAAAAAAAAAAAAAAAACACACCATTCCCTCCAAATGCCTGTCCAGTTCCTCCTTAAATTTATTTAACTTATCAACTTCCACGACAGATGGAAGTTTGTTCCAGCAATTAACCACCCACTGGCTAAAGGCAAATTTCTACACATCTATTCTACATCTGTCTTTTCTTAATTTGAATTTATGCCCCCTTAGGTTCGGAATTTCTGGGTGCGAGGTTTGCCTGTGCGGCCATTGCTCCTTAAAGCTCTTCAAACAGAGAAGTTTTTCCTGATTTATTTTCTGCTTTATTAGTTTAAATTGTCATATTAACTTATTTTCTAGAGTAGCTTTATATTCCTAGTTACGATACTTAGTTTAAAGTTTAACTTAGACAGAGATTTTGTAGATATTACTTAGTATCGGTAACGGTATCAAATCCACGTGTCACAAACCAAATATTTTTTTAACCAAATTTAGTCGATTTATTAACCAACTGTTATATCAAATTATCTTCTATAAGTAGATTATAGACCTAGTCAGGATCCTTAGTTTATTCTAAATTGAGATAGCGAGATTTGGAAGCTAATCAATACTTACGAGTCCGTAGAAATACCGTTCGTGAATTCCCGCCATTTTTACACGATAGCATAAGCTTAGTGTCGTATAGTGCATAATATAATATTGTCAATTAATCAGTAAATCTATTAATCTTGATAAACTTTATTGTCAATTAAATTGTACTTTTAACTCTATATATATATATATATATATATATATAACGACTTAATCGTAACAAATAATTAATACATAACTATAGTGGTACACGTGATACGGAAGTTGTATAAAGGGAACTCGTAGAAAACACTAGATACCGAAAAAAATATATATATAACATAACTGTTTTGGGATATAACTTAAGGATTTAATTTTTGTTTTGAATTTTATTGAATTAAATCGGAATCATGACTCTGACCAGAGCAGCAAAGCAAAAGGCTCAAGCTAATGGGAGTGCTGTGGTTCAGGGGAGAACTGAGGGGGGCAGTTGCCCTCTGAATCACAGTCTATTAAAATGCACTGTTTGCTTGATGTTTGCGGAGCAGTCGGGTACGGGACATGATATTGCCAAGGGGGATGTCTTTGTGTGTGCACGATGTAAGGAGTGCAAGGAAATCAGGCGACAACTCATCGTTGTTATGGGCCTTTATGAGAGCTTGAAGGACAGGGTGGATGCCCTCGAAGGAAATAAATTGAGGGGCCCATCAAGCTCTCAGCTGCCCACATCAACGCCAGAGCTTGCACTTGGTCATCAGGCAACACAGAAGCAGCCCCCTAGGCAGAATGCGCTGGTCCCACAGGAACTAGTAGTTGTTGGTGACTCTATTGTCAGGGAAACGGGGAACATACTTTGTAAAAAGGATAGGTGGAATAGGACCAGGGTATGTCTGCCAGGGGCAAAGGTTGATGACGTTGTGCAGATATCATCTTTTAAGGGCACAAAAGGTGATATAGTTGTACACGTTGGCACTAATGATATTAAGAGTAGGAGACCAGCGGAATTACTTAGCAAGTACAGGTCACTGTTGAAAAAAAGCCGTGAATTAGGGTTGAACTTGAAAGTGTCTGCAATTCTGCCCAGACACGATAGGAGGGAGTATATGATGAGAGCCTTGTCGATCAATTCGGCCCTGGAGGGATTGTGCAAGGCTCAAGGGGTAGAATTTTTTTCAGCCTGGACTGTACTTGTTAACAGGAGAGATTGCTTCTACAGGGATGGGATACACTTAAATAGAAAGGGTGCAAGAATTTTTGCTGATGCTGTCGAGGCAGTGTTAGGTGGGTCGGAAAACTGCTAGTTGGGGGGGATACAAGGACTAATAGATTAACAGTAGCCAGTGGCAGAGGTGGAAGTGATTCTTGCACTGCTTCTATTGAAATGAGCAGAAGTCTGAAAAACAAGATGCAGGATATTTCAGAGACTGCTGGTAGTCATTGCGGTACAAGTAAACACATGGGTTGTGTTAGGGTAGCTAAGAATAGAAACAGGTGCATGTATACCTGCGTGTACACCAATGCTAGGAGTTTGGTAAATAAATTTGATGAATTTGAGGTATTGCTCAAAACATCAAAGGCAGATATTGTTGGGATATCAGAGACGTGGTGTAACACAGATATAAGTAATGCGGAACTGGAATTTGGGGAATACAATGTGTATAGAAAGGATAGACAGGACAGGAGGGGAGGAGGGGTTATGCTATTAATTAAGAAACACATAAAGTCCAAGGAAGTGAAGCCAGTCGACATCGATGGACAGGGCAGTGTCGAGTCAGTTTGGTGTGACATAAGCATAGGGAAATCAAAATTGAGAGTAGGAGTGTGCTATAGGCCTAATGACTCTGATGAGTATAATAAGATATTGTACAGGGAAATAGAGTGGGCCAGTAAATCAGAGAGTCTTATAATGGGGGACTTTAATTTCCCAGATATTGACTGGAATTTGTGGGTTGGTCACTCTCACACTAGCAAGGCTTTTGTGGATTTATTGGATGATTGTTTTCTACATCAGCATGTTCGTGAGGCAACAAGAGGGAGCAATACTCTTGATCTGATTATCAGTAGTGATTCTTCATGCATTAAGAACCTGCAGATAAATGAACCACTAGGTGGCAGTGATCACAGTGTGTTGAAGTGGGATTTACTCAAGGAGGTAACTACCATCAGAGGTAAAGGGAAGGGTTTTTGTTTTCGTAAAGGCGACTATGATGGTCTGAGACAGTATTTAAATTCTATACAGTGGGACCAACTGATGATGTTACCAACAGCAAACTCAAAATGGGAAGCATTCAAGGAACTAATCTTGGAGGCTACCAGGCTTTACATACCAACTAAGAAATATTGTTCAAGGTTTAGGCCTAAATGGTTGTCAGATGAACTAATGAGACATGTGGCAGAGAAGAAAAATGCATGGGATACATACAAATTAATGGGTGACATGGAAGCCTATGATAGATATAAGTTGGTCTGTAACCAAGTCACAAAGGAGATTAGACAGGCAAAGGCAGACTATGAAAAATCCTTGGCAAAGGATGCAAAGAAAAACAGAAAAGAGTTCTTTACATACTTGAACTCGAAAAGGAAAGGGATGAATCAGATTGGTCCACTGGATATTGATGGTTCAACAGTTGAGGATCCTGCTCAGGTGGCTAACAATCTAAACGAGTATTTTGCATCTACATTCACGCATGAGGAGTTATTCAGGAAAGAGAATGATGTAGGTAAAGTAAACATTGGCAGTGAGCTGGATGATTTTGTAATAACTGAGAGGAAAGTGGAGGAGAGATTGTTGAGGATAAACATAAAAAAGGCACCTGGGGTGGATGGGATCTATCCAGTTATATTAAAGGAGGCAGCAAAGGAAGTATGCAAACCCCTAGCCATAATTATGAGAGCTTCTTTGGACTCAGGGGAGGTACCCATAGACTGGAGATGTGCAAATGTAACCCCAATTCACAAAGGAGGATCAAAGGCTGACACAAGTAATTATAGACCTGTTAGTTTAACTTCTGTTCCAGGTAAATTAATGGAGGCACTGGTTAAAGAAGCACTGCAGGATCATCTAGACAAGAATTCAGTTATAGCTCAGACACAGCATGGTTTTGTTAAGGGCAGGTCTTGCCTGACCAATTTGATTGGATACTATGATGTAGTCACAAAAGAACTGGATGCAGGGAATAACTTTGATATTATATATTTGGATCTTAGAAAGGCTTTTGATACTGTTGCACATGGAAGACTGCTGCACAAATTGGAGCAGTGTGGCATTGGAGGCAAATTGCTGCTATGGATAAGGGGATGGTTGAGTGGCAGAAGACAGAGAGTGGTAATCAATGGACACTGCTCAACGTGGACTAATGTTATTAGTGGAGTTCCTCAAGGTTCAGTGTTGGGTCCGTTGTTGTTTTCGGTGTTTATGAATGATATTGATGATGGGATATCAAGTTTAATGTCCAAGTTTGCAGATGATACAAAGGTTGGCAGGGTCGTTAAGGACAATACTGACGCTATGCTGCTGCAACAGGATCTGGAAAGGTTGAACAGATGGGCTGAGAGGTGGCAAATGAGGTTTAACATCGACAAATGTAAAGTGCTGCATATGGGAAACAGTAACCCCAGAGCAACGTATCAACTCTGCGGTACTACACTGACAGTGGTGGAGAATGAAAAGGACCTGGGGGTAATTGTGCAGGCAGATATGAAGTTCTCTGAGCAGTGCAGACGAGCTGCAAGAGTAGCTCATGGTGTCTTGTCAATGATATACAGTAATTTTTCTAGCAGGGATAAGGAGATGATTATTCCCTTGTATAAGGCAATGGTAAGGCCACATCTTGAGTACTGTATACAGGTCTGGAGGCCTCATTTCAAGAAGGATGTAGAGCTGCTGGAACGGGTACAGAGAAGGGCAACAAGATTAGTAAATGGAACAAAGGGTTGCTCTTACGAAGAAAGGCTTAAGTTTTGCAAATTACCGAGTTTGGAGACTAGGCACCGGCGAGGTGATCTGATAGAGGTGTATAAGGCTTTGAATGGTTTGAGCATGCTCAATGCCAATGGGATTCTTCATCTTTCTCAGAATAATCACCTCAGAGGGCATAAATTCAAATTGAGGAAGGACGGATGTCGGATAGATGTGCGGAAATTTGCCTTTGGCCAGCGGGTGGTTGGTTGGTGGAACCGACTTCCATCACTTGTTGTTGAAGTTGATAGCCTAAACAAATTTAAAGCTCAACTGGACAGGTATTTCGAACGAACGGAGGGGTAAAATGGGAGTGGGTTTTTTTTTTTTGGCTGATGCTGAATAAGCTTGCTTTCTTGCATCATATGCCTCTGCTAATGCTAATGCTAATCTGAACAAGTAGAAGGATTCCATCAGAATTCAGCGTGCTCAACCCATTCAGGGCCTTATACACCTAAATCAGATCACCGCGCAGGTGCCTAGTCTCCAGCCACTGCAATTTGCAGAAATAAAGCCTCTCTTGGTAAGAGGATCCCTTCATTCCCCTCACCAATCTTGTTGCCCTTCTCTGTACACACTCAAGTAAATCTACATCCTTCCTAAAATGTTCTCAAGGCACTTCCTTTTCCCGGCTAGCAAAATTCCTATATATCTTTGACAAAACACCATGACCTGCCCTGGCAACCTGTCTGCATTGCCAGAAAACTTCATAGCTGACTGTACAATTACTCCTAGGTCTTTTTCATTTTCTACCACCTTAAGTGTAGTACCACACAGTTGGTACGTTTCTCTGGGGTTGCTTCGACCCATATGCAGTACTTTGCATTTGTCAAGGTTAAACTTCAGTTGTCACTTCTTAGCCCATCTGCCCAAATTTTCTACATCCTGTTGCAGTAGCACACTGCCAATATTGTCATTAACAACCCTGCCAACCTTTGTATCATCTGCAAACTTCAACACTACGCCTGATATACCTTCATCAATATCATTGATAAATATACAAAACGCCAGTGGGCCCAACACTGAACCCTGTGGGACTCCACTAATAACATTAGTCCACGAAGAGCAGCACCCATTGATTACCACCCTCTGTCTTCTCCCACTCAACCATCCTTTTATCCATTGTAGCAACTTACCCTTAATACCATTCTGCTCCAATTTGTACAATAGTCTTCCATGCGCAACAGTGTCAAAAGCTTCAGTCTATAAACAAATAAAGCAGCGATACACTGCTTTATCTGTTTATAGATTGGGGTCACTCAAACCAGAGACAGCTGACATAAGTCCCCGATTAGGAACATGTCCTGCCCACCGAAGCACGTTTCGACATTTCCAGTTATCTGTTTTGACTTCACGTCCATTTAGGATAACAGCTCAGCAGCACGGATCACATTGACTTCATCGATTATTAGCACTTTGACGTACTTAAACAGTGATCTGTATTGTTGTGAGACTCTACATCCTTCTTGACAGAGGCAGATTTCTCAAAATGTATATCTTGAGGGTAGGGTGCACAGTACTTCTGTCTATCATAATGTCAGCCTTACCAGTTGAATCACATGTAATGTAGGCGTTACAGTACCCATCTGTATTACTGAAGTGGTTGTATGTTTCCATCAAGAGGTGAATCAAAAATGATTTTCCGCAACCAGCTGGGCCAGTCAAGAATATTTGAATCGGTTTGCTATTGGGAGTAACAGACTCCAAATTACATGAATGAGTAGAATCTTTTGCTTGTCATTGGCCATTCTCATTAAGTTGCAGAAGTCCTCATTGGTCATCAAATTTTTGCATTTCTTTGCAATAGTGCGGAGTCGGCTGAGCATGCAAGCTTTAAACCTTCATTAATCTCGCTGTGTAGGATGTGTGTGTGTGTGTAAAAGTTTCAAAAGGGGTCTTCTTCTTGCAGTCACATTACAAACCTATACGGGTCATTACCGTATGCTTTGTCAGAGTCGCCATTGTCGTTGTCGTGGCACATCTTCTTACATATTTCAATTGTTTTATGAATGTCCAAGTCCAATTCATACAATTAGCATTAGTAGACGCATTTGATGCAAGAAAGCAAGCTTATGCAGCATCAGCCAAAAAAAAATAAAAAATAAAAAATAAAAATAATAAATAAATAAATAAAAAATAACCACTTCCACTTCACACATCTGTTCATTCGAAATACCTGTCCAGTTGAGCCTTAAACTTATTTAGGCTATCAACTTCCACGACAAGGGATGGAAGTCTATTCCACCAACCAACCACCCGCTGGCTAAAGGCAAATTTCCTCACGTCTATCCTACATCTGTCTTTTCTCAATTTGAATTTATGCCCTCCCAGGTGATTACTCTGAGCAAGAGGAAAAATCCCATCAGCATTGAGCATGCTCAAACCATTCAAGGCTTTATACACCTCTATCAGATCACCTTGCTGGTGCCTAGTCCCCAGACACTGTAATTTGCAAAACTTAAGCCTTTCTTCGTAAGAGCACCCCTTTGTTCCATTCACTAATCTTGTTGCCCTTCTCTGTACTCGTTCCAGCATCTCTACATCCTTCTTGAAATGAGGCCTCCAGACCTGTATATAGTACTCTAGGTGTGGCCTGACCATTTCCTTATACAAGGGAATAATCACCTCCTTATACCTGCTAGAAAAATTCCTATATATCATCGACAATACACCATGAGCGACTCTTGCAGTACGTCTGCACTGCTCAGAAAACTTCATATCTGCCTGCACAACCACCCCCAGGTCCCTTTCATTTTCTGCCACTGTCAGTGTAGTACCACAGAGTTGATACGTTGCTCTGGGTTGCTGTTTCCCATATGTAGTACTTTACATTTGTCAATGTTAAACTTCATTTGCCACTTCTCAGCCTATCTGCTCAACCTTTCCAGATCCTGTTGCAGTAGCATAGTGTCAGTAGTGTCCTTGACAACCCTGCCAACCTTCGCATCGTCTGCAAACTTGGAAATTAAGCTTGATATACCATCATCAATATCTATAAATACAGAAAACAATAAAGGACCCAATACTGAACCCTGAGGGACTCCACTAATAACATTAGTCCACGATGTGCAGTGTCCATTGATTACCACTCTCCGTCTTCTCCCCCTCAACCACCCCTTTATCCATAGCAGCAATTTGCCTCCAATGCCACACTGCTCCAATTTGTGCAGCAGTCTTCCATGTGCAACAGTATCAAAAGCCTTGCTAAGATCCAAGTATATAATATCAAAGTTATTCCCTGCATCCAGTTCTTTTGTGACTGCATCATAGTATCCAATCAAGACTTCTCCATAACAAAACCATGCTGTGTCTGAGCTATAACTGAAGTCTTGTCTAGATGATCCTGCAGTGCTCCTTTAACCAGTGCCTCCATTAATTTTCCAGAACAGAAATTAAACTAACAGGTCTATAATTACTTGTGTTGCCATTTGATCCTCCTTTGTGAATTGGCGTCATATTTGCACATCTCCAGTCCATGGGTACTTCCCCTGAGTCCTAGGAAGCTCTCATAATTATGGCTAAGGGTTTGCTTACTTCCTCTGCTGCCTCCTTTAATATAACTGGATAGATCCCAACCACCCCAGGTGCCTTCTTGTATTTATCTTCGACAATTTCTCCTCCACTTTACTCTCAGTTATTACAAGATTCTCTAGCTTACTCCCAGAGTTGAATACTTCTGTATTCAATGCCAGAGGTATTCCCCTCACTGAATAACTAATCATGTGTGAATGTCGATGCAAAATATTCATTCTGTTTGTTAGCTACCTGAGCAGGATCATCAACAGTTGAACCATCAATATCCAGTGGACCAATCTGATTCATCCCCTTCTTTCTAGAGTTTACATAAGTAAAGAACTCTTTGCTGTTTTTCTTTGCATCCCTTGCCAAAGATTTCTCGTAATCTGCCTTCGCCTGCCTAACCTCCTTTGTAACGTGGTTACAGATCAACTTGTATCTATCATAGACTTCTGTGTCATGTGTTAATTTGTATGTATCCCATGCATTTTTCTTCTCTGCCATATGTCTCATTAGTTCAATTGACATCCACTTAGGCCTAAACCTTGAACAATATTTCTTAGTTGGTATGTAAAGCCTAGTAGCTTCCAAGATAAGTTCTTTGAATGCTTCCCATTTTGAAATTGCTGTTGGTAACAACAGCGATTGGTCTCACTGTATAGAATTTAAATACTGTCTCAGTCCATCGTAGTCGTCTTTACGAAAGCAATAACCCTTCCCTTTACCCCTAATGGTTGTTACCTCTTTGAGTAAATCCCACTTCAGCACACTGTGATCACTGCCACCTAGTGGTTCATTTATCTGCAGATTCTTAATGCATGAAGAATCACTACTGATAATCAAATCAAGAGTATTACTCAGTCTAGTTGCCTCCCGAACATGCTGATGTAGAAAACAATCATCCAATAAATCCACAAAAGCCTTGATAATGTGTGAGTGACCAGCCCCCAAATTCCAGTCAATATCTGGGAAAATAAAATCCCCCATTATAAGACTCTCTGATTTACTGGCCCACTCTATTTCCCCGTACAGTTTCTTATTATACTCATCACAGTCATTACGCCTATAGCACACTCCTACTCTCAATTTAGATCTCCCAATGCTTATGTCAGACCAAACTGACTCGACACTGCACTGTCCAGCAATGTCGACTGGCTCACTTCCTTGGATTTGATGTATTTCTTAACTAATAGCATAACCCCTCCTCCCTTCCTATTCTGTCTATCCTTTCTGTAGACATTGTACTCCCCAAATTCCAGTTCTGCATTCCTTATATCTGTGTGACACCACGTCTCTGAAATCCCCACAATATCTGCCTTTGATGTTTTGAGCAATACCTCAAATTCATCAAATTTATTTACTAAACTCCTAGCATTGGTGTACACGTAAGTATACATGCATCTGTTCTTTTTCTTAGCTACCCTAACACAACCTATGTGTTTAGTTGTACCCCAATGATTCCCAGCACTCTCTGAAATATCCTGCATCTTATTTTCCAGGCTGCGGCTCATTCCAATAGAAGCAGTGCAAGAATCCCTTTCACTTCTGCCAGTGGCTACTGTTAATCTATTAGTCCTTGTATCCCCCCAATCTAGCAGTTTTCCAACCCACCTAACACTGCCTCGATAGCATCAGCAAACATTCTTGCACCCTTTCTATTTAAGTGTATCCCATCCCTGTAGAAGCAGTCTCTCCTGTTAACAAGTACAGACCAGGCTGAAAAAAATTCTACCCCTTGAGCCTTGCACAATCTTTCCAGGGCCGAACTGATCGACAGGGCTCTCATCATATACTCCCTCCTATCGTGTCTTGGCAGAATTGCAGACACTTTCAAATTCAACCCTAATTCACGGCTTTTTTTTCAACAGTGACCTGTACTTGTTAAGTAATTCCGCCGGTCTCCTACTCTTAATATCATTAGTGCCAACCTGTACAACTATATCACCTTTTGTGCCCTTAAAAGATGATATCTGCTCTACAACGTCATCAACCTTTGCCCCTGGCAGACATACCCTGGTCCTGTTCCACCTATCCTTTTTACGAAGCAAGTTTCCCGTTTCCCTGATAATAGTCACCAACAACTACTAGTTCCTTTGGGACCAGCGCACTCTGCTTTGGGGGCTGCCGCTGTGTTGCGTGATGACCAAGTGCAAACTCTGACATTGGTGTGGGCAGCTGAGGGCTTGATGGGCCCTCACTTTTAATCCTTCGAGGGCATCCACCCTGTCCTTCAAGCTCTCATATAGGCCCATAACAATGCTGAGTTGTCGTCTGATTTCCTTACACTCCTTGCATCGCGCGCACACAAAGACATCCCCCATGGCAGTGTCATGTCCCGTACCTGACTGCTCCACAAACATCAAGCAAGTAGTGCGTTTTAATAGGCTGTGATTCAGAGGGCAACTGCCCCCCTCAGTTCTCCCCTGAGCCACAGCACTCCCATTAGCTTGAACCTTTTGCTTTGCTGCTCTGGTCAGAGTCATGATTTCGATTTAATTTCAATAAAATTTCAATTTCAGTACAAAATTAAAACCCTAAACTTATATCCCAACACAGTTATAACGCTATATTTATGTTTCAGTATCGAGTGTTATCTACGAAATCCCTTTATATAACTTCCGTATCAAGTTAAGTATTAATTATTTATTTTTTACTAATTATTTATGTTACATAACCCAAGTCGTTATATGTATAACGACTTGGGTATAATTTATGCTGTTCTAGTATGAGCTCCTCATTGTCGTGATAGATCTTGACACGTCATCTCTGGCAGTATCTGTTTTCTCATTGCAAAATGGAATATGCAGCATTATCATCTTGCGCTTGTACTTGTTGAGATCCTGAACCAAGTCGTACTTTCAATTGCTGATTATGTGTGGAGAATCTTTCCACAAGATCTTTCAACTCTATCCCCAAGTTTCTCAAAACTTCCCACACCTTCGCTATTGCATATCTCATGTTTCTTGCATATCTTATTAGTGCTGCATGTGTAATTTGTGACAAAACATAACAGAGTAACATGATCCAAGTGGTGTGGTCTCTTCTCGTATTTGTCAAACCAATTCTCTTTCCATGTCACACAAATCCTCTGGAAGGTTCTCTTTGTTTACCTCTTCATTGAACATCCTCATTCTCTGTTGCTCGATCGGCCAAACAGTGGAAATGTATACTATCACTGCTGATGTAGCAAGTATTAGGCGGCTTCTTGACTTATGATCTCAATGCTGTTGAGCATGTCGACGGATAGTTTTCTTGAGATGTTGACAATGTTGAACTCTTGGTGCTCTTTCATGATCGTAATGATCTGTAACTGAAAATTGCTGATCCCTCAGTTCGTCTTATTCATGTACTCAACAACGTACAAGCACAAGATGGCAGTGTGGCATTCAGTCCCTTTCACTACTCAGAAAATTATTGATATGAAAGCATCTAGGCACCCAACAATGGAATGTAATGAAAATGCAAATTGTAACAATACAAATACTTGTATTGTTGCAATCATACTATTCAACAAATGGGAAATTAGGCTATTGGCCTAACCTCTTCCAAACGTTGATTCAGTAAAGTAAGCAGCAGGCGTGTGCATAAAACATTACATTGTTCATACTAAATATTTCAGACTGAAGTATGACACTAATGTTACTAACACTGATTTGGTAGAGCAGGCATGAGCATAAAACATTACATCGTTCATGATTTTGGTTCTAGCTGTTAAATTTTAAAATGGTTCTGATTTTCGTCAAAGGTGTTTACATATAAAACATCTTTCATGAGCACAGGGTACACACGTGGCATTTTTATATGGATTGCAAGTATTAAACAGCAAATAATATTTCAAAATATTGGTATTCTCTTTAGCAGTTATGTACACATACATAAAAAAGAAAATATCATTCTTTTAATACTTTCGCTACTGGTTTTTCTGATCACCGTTTTGACCCATGATTGAAAACAGCAAAAAAACCTCGCAAATCTCATTTCAGCCCCCCTGAATTCTGCTTTCATCCTTTTTCCTCATATTCCAAGTTTCATATGCATATCCCAGAATTGGTATGTAATAGGCCTGATATATAGCCTTCTTACACTTCAATGGTATGTTCCTGTTTCAGATCAGATCTCTTGTCAGCCTATAGAAATTCCTGCACACTTGTATCTTTCTACTTATTTCTTCATCTATCACTCCAGTCTTTGTAATGGTACTTCCTAGATACTTGAAGTTGTTAACCATTTTTAGCTCTTTCACTACCATTGTAATGTATCCGTCAGGTTCGCCACTCCTCTTTAGAACCATTACTTCACTCTTCTCCTGACTGATAACCAGTCCAAATTCATTGGCCATCCTAGCCCATATATCAACTTGCAGTTGCACTTGTTCCCTGGTCTCACCCCATATATAGAGGTCATCTGTGAAGAGCACGACTTTCATCTGGTCCTGTCCAAGTTGTTCCATCACTCTACATTACACATCATTCATAACAGCTATGAACAGTAGTGGTGACAGGATGCTTCCTTGCCTCAAACCTGATGTTATTTCAAAGTTCTCTGTCAACCTACTGTTCTTACTTTGTCACTGTATTGGTGTACATATTCTCAATTCTTTCCACAAGATCTTTCAACTCTATCCCCAAGTTTCTCAAAACTTCCCACACTTTCTCTCTCTCTCTTTATGGCATCAAACGCCTTCTTTATGTCCAAAAATGCCATTCATAATTATTTATTGTGTTCATAACACTTTTCTATCAGTTGCCTGATGCAGAAAATTAGATCCACCGTCAGTCTGCCAGGCCTAAAGCCATACTGTTCCTCAGCTATCCTATTTTCAATTGTTCCTCTTATCTTTGGCTCTAACACTCTCTCATACAGCTTACTCACATGTGATGCCTCTATAATTGGAACACTTTTTCTTGTTCCCCTTTTTGAACAAAGGGATGATCAAACCTTTCCAGTCCTTCAGCACCTATCTCTCATCCCAGATCTTACAGAACGGTCTGTATGTCCACGCTATCCCTGCCTTGCCTGTAGCCTTCAGCAGCTCTCTCCATTTATCTCATCTATACCAGCAGATTTACCTGTCTTGATGTATTTCCATGTCTGAACTACATCATTCCACGTCAAGTCTGTCTGGTCTCTCTCTCTGTATTTTCTTTCATCCCCTCTTTTATGATCAACCTGCCTTTGTCCCATTTGCTGGCTGTCCTGCACGTTCAACAGATTTTCAAAATACTTCTTCCATGTTTCTCTTATCTCTTCATCCTTGGTTATTAGGTTCTCATTCTCATCCAGCAAGTATTTGCTTGATCTCCACTAGTCTTCTATGTTGTTTTTTTTTTTTTTTTTTTTTTATGAGAACCCCAAACACGAGGTATTATAACCTATAGTACTTAGTACCGTGCTTGGGTTGGAGGTTGAGAAGACGAAAGAAGATATTTGTTGATATTGGACTTGAACTTCTGTAGATTGTAATTTTCAGGAAATACGTATGAAGGAAGGTTGTTCCAGAAAACGGCAGTTGAATGAATAAATGAGGAAGATGAAAAGTTGGTTCTGTGGGTTTGAAGTTGGACAGTAAATGGATGTTGGCTGGTGGTGGCACGTGTTCGGACTGTTTTGAAAGAGAGAGCGGGAATTATAGAAGCCAATTCAGAAGAACAGTGCCCATGGAAGTATCTGTACAAGAGGCATGCAGCAGAAACAGTGCGTCTATGAGAAAGCGAGTGGAGAGACTCTGTTAGAGATGAATCATTAATTAACCAAACTGCCCTCTTCTGAATGGAATCAAGAAGCCTGAGAGAGGTTTTGGGGGCACCACCCCAGATGTGGGAACAATATTCCATGGCAGGGTGGATTTGCGATTTATACAGAGTGAGCAGCTGTTTGGAAGAAAAGTAACGCCAAGAGCGAAAGAGAAAACCAAGTTTTTTAGATGCAGAGGAAGCAATATTTGTAATGTGCTTGTGCCAAGAGAGATTAGAAGTCAGGGTAATCCCCAAAAGAGAAATATCATTTTGCCTAGAAATCGGAGTGTCACTAAAGATAAGCATAGGAGCAGAAGAATCCTTTTTGCGAGATATAAGACAAGATTGAGTTTTAGAAGGGTTGAAATCAACTAAGTTGTCTTTGCCCCACTGGAGAATTACCTGAAGATCAGCATTTAAGGAATTGGCAGCAGATTTTCGAGAACTTGAAGCTGATTGAGCTGGACAAGGTTTCTCAAAATGGAAAGTTGAATGCAATGTGCTATCATCGGCAAAACTATAGATAGGATTTCCAGTCAATGGAAGAAGGTCATTGATATACAAGAGGAAAAGAGTGGGGGAAAGAACTGAACCTTGGGGGACACCGGCATTAGTGGAGAAGTTAGAAGACAGAGAGCCATCTACCATCACCCTCAGTGAGCGATCAGAGAGAAAACTGGATAACCAATTACTAAAAACAGTTGGCAAACCATAAGATGGAAGCTTGTTTAGAAGACCTTTATGCCAAACAGGATCAAAAGCCTTTGAGATGTCAAGAGCAACTACTTGTGTTTCACCGAACCTTTCCATTGAATTAGTCCATAAATGGGTAACATAAGCCAGAATATCACCAGTGGATCGACACTGACGGAATCCATACTGGCGATCGTTGATCAGACGGAAGGTTTCTAGGTAGTTTAAGAGTTGGCGGTTAATTGATTTCTCCATTACTTTAGAAAGAGTAGAAGTAATTGCAATGGGACGATAATTGGATGGGAGGGATTTGTCACCCTTTTTAGGAACTGGCTGGATATGAGCAAATTTCCAAGCAGAAGGAAAAACACCTTTGGAATAAGAAAGTGAAAAAAAAAAGGCGGCAAAGAATAGGAGTAAGTTCAGGAGCACAGGTTTTGAGAACAAGTGGAGAAATACCATCAGGACCTGGAGCTTTCTTAGCATCAAGATTCATCAAAATCCTTCTGATATCCTTTTGATGGAAGACCACAGGAGGCATTGAATGGAGTGTGTTAGGAATGGTGGGAGGTGTTTTACCAAGATCATTAATACATGAGCTCGAAGAAAAACGGGATGCTAGCAGGTCAGCTTTATCCTTGGCTGAAGTGACAACAGAACCATCTGGTTTGGACAGAGGTGGGAGCAGAGATGGGCAAAAGTTGCGGCCAATAGCTTTGGCAAGAGACCAGAATGCTCGGCTACCATTAGGGCAAGAAGCAAGTTTTCTACTCTTAGCCTGTTCAAACTCTAGTATGTTGCTCTTTATTCACGAGTATATAGTCGAGGGATTCCCGTTGGCCGCCCCAACCGTATCTTTCACTTTGTGACTCTTTCTCTTCTTGAACTGGGTGCTTTCTATGACCAAGCTGTTCCGTAAACAGAAATCCAACAGCCTGTCACCATCATCATTCCTAGGTTCCCAACCATGTGGACTCATAACACATTCTAGTCCTTGTCTCTCTCCACTCCGACTTTTGCGTTCAGGTCACCCATGATGACTATATCTCCACCTGTGACATTCTCTTCGAGCTTGTCCTCAAACTCTAGCTTCTCCATTTCTTCACAACTGGTTTGCGGTGCGTAACACTGTACTATCTTCAATGTTTCACTGTCATTCATTTGCAGTTTAATTGACATGAGTCTGTCACTTATATTATTCACCTCCGGTAGCCTTTCCTTAATCCTGTGATCTATAATGATGGCTACATCCTTCCTCACCCTACATCACCCCCAGATCAATATAGTTATAGCCTCCTCGTAACTCTCTACACCCATTTCCTTAGGTAATAGCCTCTTCATAACTGTCTACACCCATCTCCTTTCCATTTTGATTTGCTCAATCCAAGTATGTTTATTTTTCTGTCCTTTAAGATGTCTACACACTCCTTACCTTAATTTTTCCTGACAGTGTCATAATATTGAGTGTGACTAGTTTTATACATGTCATCATCAGGCTTGTTAGCGTCACAGATACCACCAATAACATCAGCTGGGTCACATCTGGGCTTATTAGTTTTGAGGCTTCTTTTTCTATTGAAGGCAATAAATTTAAGCTGCCGATCTGCCAAACCTGCCACAGCCACACAGATGTGGTAGCTTTTATTCAATGGTGAAGCTTCCTCATGACATTGCAGTTCTATCCACGTATATACTAAATCAACAACTTTAGCTTGTGTCTTGATATTCCCTATCTCCTTCCTCCCAGATTCAAATAACCCTTCGACTGTTATCTATTGCAAAGATGTAAATTAACAATTTTATACAATTTATGCTGATTTGCTAGTCACCACTAAACATGCAGGTGTAGTTCTGAACACTGCTGTAGTTCTTTTATCTCATGAAGGATAAATCCAAATGGCTGACTCGGTAGAATTACAGTGACCTTGAAATTTACAAAAATTAATAACTCAGCAACAAGCAAGTATTTTTAAATACAAATTGGTATCCTGAAAACCTCTACGGCAAAACTATCAAATAGCACAACTGTTCTGTTAAGAAGTCCCAGTGACTGATCATAGTTCCTCAAAAATTTATTGACCTTGAAATTTCCTATGTGTTTCTATATTCAAGGATAATAATAGTATATGGCAGAAATTTTAAAAAACATTCACAGTCAGAAAATGAAACCGTCTTTAGGTCCCAAATCTTAACCTGTCACTCACCAACACTTATTTTATCTAAAATATAACTTCTTTTTGAACAACACTCCCTAAAACCTTCTTTATTAGTGCACTAATTTAGTTAGCATACAGCTGGTGAAACCAGCACCACATTTTTCGTCTATTCTTGTCGACCTGTGGAATAGCGGAATGATGACAGATGATGATGATTGAAAACAGCAGGATTGAGTCAATCTGGATTGAAAATGGAAGAGACATTTTTGGGCTTTCTTCTCACTATGACTGAATTAATTACTCTCCAGTGAAGGTTGCTTGACAAAAATATCTGGCTTTTCTTCTGTCTAAATGGAAAAAAAAAAGTTCTAAAAGCAGAATGGTTTCCCTCCAAGTGGATTAAAAATCCAATGCTGCAATATTTGCATGCAGAAGCTATGAATGTGCTGATATATAGCTCATATATGTAGACATATTGAGCTGCAAGATATTTCTATTATGGTGGAAAAAACAAAACAATAATCTTTGTTATTATGTGAAATAATTTGAATTTCCACATAAATCCTCAGCTTTCTCATAACAATTATACCACGGAAAAATTTACAGAACTAAAAGATTAACATTTTAAATGAAAGAATTGCAAAAATCCTATACAGTACAATAAGAGTATCTGGTAAAAATTAAATTAATAGTATTGACATATATTTATCTTGTTTGAATATTTGAACCATTTAAATAAAAATAAATAAAATTTTTAAAAAATGGTCCTCTGAGCTTCAAAGTAATCAGGTTTTACTGTATTTCATACATTATTGAGGCCCACATTTTGGAAAAGATGTGGACCTGGTGGAGAGGGTAAAGAGAAAAGGCACGAGATTAGTTAAGGAGCACAAAGGGGTATTCTAATTAAGAGAGATTTGAGTTCTGAAAGCTATAGCATTCAAAAACTAGGCATCTGCAGTGTGACTTCATTGAGGTGTTTAAAGCCTTGAAATATTTGCTAACACATTTCAGGTCTTTAAACACTTCAATGAAACACCTTAAACTAAATAACGAGAGAATTTTACTCTTAGTCAAAATACACACACACAAAGTCGTAATAAATTTAAACTGAGAAACGATAATTGTAGGCTACATATCAAAATCATCCTTTAGTTAAAATGCTTATTCTAAGTTAGAGATTGATTTTGAATAAACTTCCATCTACTCTTGTGTAATCTGAAAGGTATTTAAATTTAAGGAGGAATTGTATAATATTGAAAGAAACAGGTAAATGAAATAAGAGCAGTGATACTGGTTACTTTACTTTATTTTTTAAATTAATTAATATATTTTTATTATTACTTTTTTTCTTCTTTTTTTTTTTTGCTGGTGCTACATAAGCATGCTTCTTCACATTATTTTTCCAATACAGTACTAAAACTAATATCAAAACCATCACTAATTTATGATTTGTATCAGTCTTAAAATTTCTTACAAAATTTCTTATAATTTGTATATTTACAGAAATGTGATATTTTGCAAGATCAAATTCTGAGGGAAGTGGAAAAAAAGATCTCTGAAGATCTCTCACCTTTGAAGTCCCAGATCTGTACATTCTTCAGAGAATTATGTACAAAGTATAGATTTCCAAGGGCCTGAAAAAACAACATAAAATCAATAACATATTTCTGAAAATAAATAAAACAAAAAACACTAATAAAATAATAATATAAACCTACAAAAAAGTGCAATGTAATGAAATTTATTTAAGAATTAACAAAATACCAATAATTATTACACAGTTATTACTAAATGCAAAGAATAATTTATATTCTTTTGTACAAAATAGCATAAAAGTGCGAAACTATGAAGGGATATCAAAAAATTTCGCACCCTTACCTAAAACAATAGCTCTAGAAAGGTGACACTTCACAGGAACTTTAATCCTTTTCTGTGTACTCTCCATGTATAGTAGCACATTTCTCGCATCTGTGGATCAGTTGTTTAATGCCTTGATCATAGAAGTCCATACTTTTTGCCTGAAACCACGATTCCACTTCATTGATGACTTCCTGAGACGAATCAAAGCGGCGTCCATGCAATGGGTTCTTCATTTCTCGAAACAAGAAGTCTGATGGTGTTAGGTCAGAAGAATAGGGTGGGTGCTGCAGCAGTTCGAAGGCTGCACTGGGCAACAAAGTTAGTGGTGGCAGAGGCCGTGTGATACAGTGCATTGTCTGACAGAAGAGATACACCTTTGGTTAACATTAAACGCCTTTTCACCTTCAAAACATTGCGTAACTTTTTCAAAAGATTTCTGTAGTATTCTCCGGTAAGTGTGGAACCACAAGGTAGGTAATATGTCAAGATAATCCCTTTTCTGTCCCAAAACAACAGACAACATTACCTTCTTCGTAGATAGAGTGGTCTTTGCCTTTTTGGGAGGTAGGGAGGAGGTGTGCTTTCACTGCTTTGACATGTTTTTTGTTTTTGTTTGTTATTTGGTTTTTAGGAGCATTAGCAACTAAGGCCATATTGCTCCGGGATATGCGGTGGTCATTCCCTGACCTTTCTGCATCCTCCGTATTTGGTGATGACGGGCTCGAACCCCAGTCTAATCAAGAAGCGTGTGCTACGCACTGCTGCTCCTTCCCACCTGGCTATGGAGGTGCACTTTGACATGTCTTTAGTCTCTGGATCATACTGGTATGCCCAACATTCATCATTTGTCACCAACTGATTGAAAAAGTTCTCAACATCCGCATTACACAAATCCAACAGTTAATGACAACATTGCATTCGACTGTGCTTCTGCAAAGGTGTCAGCAATCTTGGAACTCATCATGCAGAGACCTTAGACATGTGCAGATGGTCATGTAAAATGCTCAGACTCATAACTAATTCCCACTGCATTTGCAATGAAATGAATTGTGACACGCCTGTCACTCAGCACAAGCTGCTCAAACTTTGAAACTGTCTCACTGTCTGTGGATGTTGATGACCTTCCTTCTCTTGGCTCATCAAAGACACTTGTACAACCTCAATGGACTCCCAGTGTCAAAGGATGGACAATTCTGCCCATACACAGCTTTCATTTCTTCATCAATTTCCTAAACTTTCTTGCCCTGCAAATGCAGGAACTTGATCACTGCTTGATACTCCATTTTGTCAACCATAGCATCCTTAATCAGATACCAGGCTCCAACCTCTGGTGTACAATCACCTATAGAAATGAAATTTCACATGTTAGTTATTGAATATGTAGACAACTTATATTAAAAATGGCACCTTCCTACTGATGTTTTATCTAGGTTGGGGTACAAATTTTTTGACATCCCTTCATATTTTGTACTACATGCACAAAATAGTTATTTTTGTTATTTTGGTTTTTTTTAGGAACATTAGCAACTAAGGCCATATAGCTCTGGGGATATGTGGTGGTCATTCCCTGACCTTTCCACATCCTCCGAATCTGGAGATCATGGGCTCGAACCCCGGCCTAATCAAGAAGCGTGAGTTACGTACTGCTGCTCCTGCCCACCTGGCTATGGAGGCGCCCACAAAATAGTCTGGTAAGTTGTACCTGAGCCTACCACAATAGAAAGTCAATGCCTTCCTATTTAAAAGGCATCATGACATAATTTTCTAGTGTGCTGAAAGAACTATGCATGAAAGAGGGTGAAATATCAGAGTGATATTTCACCCTGATATTTCAATCTGAAATTAACTTGAAAAGCAAGAATAAAGTGTGGTCCATGACAGGAAAGGCAAAGCTTCTGTAGTGCTAAACAGTACTAGTACAATTCTTTGCTCAATAGATACCAGAATTTTGCTTATTAGAGGCCTGAACTTTGTTTATCTTCCAATTTTCAAGGGTGAATCGATATTTATTTTTATGTGTTTGTTATAGTAAGGTTAGTATTAGAATGGCCAAATGATGCTAAGAGTCACTGGCTGACACATTCTTTATGTGATGCAATTTATTTTCTATACATGGTACAATGTTATAACAGAGTAAAAACAAAAGAGCAGTGGGCTACTTTTATGTTATGCCATAACAGGTAAGGTATTTCATACAAAAATATGACAGTGGTGTGGTCTCTGGTATCACTGTTGTATTTATTTATTTAAAAAAAAAAAAAGATTTCCTAGGTGTGGCACAATAGAGATCAGGAAAAATATTCTATGCTAGACAGAGGTGGCCATATGATGTGACCAATGGTGGTTCCATCATGCTGTTTGTACATCTATTTTATTATTAATTATTAACAATTATTAAATATATTATTTAATGCTAATGTTTGTATATACATTATTTTATTATTAATTATTAACAATTATTAAATACAGTTGATTCTGGTTATTTGGGCCACCGGTTAATTGGGGCAAATCTTAAAAAAAACAGAATCCAATCGAGAAAATAGCCAGGGTTTACTTCGCTTAATTGGGACAGCATGCCATTTAATCAGGGCAGGAGACTGCAGCACTGGAGATTACCCTATGATTGTCTCCAACGGTACCACGTGGTTCGTTCGAAATTCTGGAGATCACAACAATAAAAACAATTAGCAGTCACCTGTTTATTGGGCTTTTCTGTTAGTGAAATTATCATAAACGGACAGTAAACTCGATCTTACTGAATTTGCGATTATACCAACAGCTGGAATTCTGTGGGTTATTATGGTGAAATGTGTTTGCACTTCCATGAAATCTTCAATCATATAAAAAAATTAATTTTCAGATCTCTTCATTCCTATTTTTAAAGCTTTGTAACTTGTTACTCCGTTCTCACTTGCGCGTATTGTGTTACTTGCAATTTGTGTGTGTGCCGTGTTCTTTGTTATTGATTTCTTATCTTTTTACTGTTTTAAATTTTAACCCTCACCCACAAATGTCAGTGAACAGAAATGTCAACTAGTTCATATGTACATATTACAGTACGTATTAATTTTCCAATTATCACGTATATTCTTCCGATTTTCACGTATCATTTAATTTTTTAATTGGTAACGTAATAAAGGGTAAATTTCTGCTTAATATATCTTTGCTTTTATAGCCTGTGGATAATATTCCTCCTATTTTCGCTAATTAGAATCGCTGTTTAATAGAATTAAAATTCAATTCACAAACGTGATCACAATGACCGGCGTTTACTGCACATCGTATCGTGAACGGTACTTTACTATGTTGAGTTCGTCGTAATGTGATTTGATTGTACAGTGAACCAATTGAAAAGGGGAGTACATTGTATTTTTAACTATTTATTTGAAACTTCGGATAATTGGGGCAGCCGCTTAATCGGGCCAAAATGCACTAGTCCCGACGTGTCCCAAATAACCGGAATGGACTGTATATTATTTAATGCTAATGTTTTATATACATTATTTTATTAATTATTAAATTGATTATAAAAATATATTTTAATAAATATGAAGAAAATATTTGACTGTAGACAATCATATATCCTTTTACCTGCATATTGTCTACTTGACTGAGAAGATTAAACTTTTCTCCTAAATGTTGCTTTGGGTTTCTAGAACAGAACTAGGAGCTAAACCACAGACCTAGATGAATCCTTTACAGGTGTGTGGTTTTGTGAATTCTTACATAGTTGCAGCTGCATGGTTTGAAAGAGCTTCCTTATCGATCTTCCAGACTAAACTTCGGACTCTACAAAGGAATTTCTTACTGGCTTTAACTAGACCCCGCAGAACATTATCAATTTCTTCTCTGCAGGTCACTTCTAGATCTCTCCCCATTTGATTTAAACATAATCTATCAGAGGTTGTGAAAGAATATTCCATATGATTTTGATGGAATCATAATTAACACATCGACAGACCAAAAATCTGAAAAGGCAGAGTCTTCAACTTCTCACTGGTAGGTAGCAAAATATATGGAATGAATGCAAAAAGGGACTAACTACAAAACAATTTATTCCTATTATCACCCTTAGCAATAAATCCATATTTAAGTGGTTCAATACTGACTTTTATATGGGTATGGCTCTTTTAACAAGGAACTTATATACTTTAACCCTTGTCAAATGGCTTCACATGTTTTATTTTTGTCCTATATATGAGGATCTCAGAAATCAGAAATTGTTTCAGGGCAAGAATATAATTTCCTTGAAGAATATATAATTTTCCAATAGTTCCAAGCCTTTTCAAGGGTTGTTTTTGAAAGAGGAAAGTCTTCTGGCAGTAAATAATGCTACTTAATTGCTTTGTCAACTGTTTTATTTCAGGTACACATCTGTGACTCTGAGGACTGCATACTACTGCTTCCAGAGATTTAAGAGCTTTGCATTGGACTCTGTTTAAGATCCAACAGTGTGTAGAATTATTCTTCAATTTTAAAAATGGATATTGTTTAATTATTTGACATTTTTATTGATTCACTGTTTGCTGTTAGTTCCCCCCCCCCTTTATTTATGCTGCCAGTTTATGCTCCCTGGTTTACCACACCAGAATTTGCAGGCACTGTCAAGTCAGTCTCCGTATGAGCTCTGAGGGCACCACTGAGGTTTAGTCTTATCTTCTGAACAATGTAGAATTCTTTTTAGTCCATTTAAGACAGTATGTGCATAGCTGTATCCTGTTATTTATGGCATGAACAGGTACTAAGAAGCAGCCTTCCTGATGATCACTACTTGCCGATAGAAAAGTGGCCAAAAACAAGTCATCAACAACACACGCTGACAAGCAAAGCACTACTCATTTCTGGGCATTTTACAGGATCACATATCAACACAGTGTATTGTGACAGTGTATTGTTACATTCACAAAAAAAGGCATGCCAATTGCATAATGCTAAAAAGTGCCACAATGCCAGGGTATGGTCCGCAGGTACGATGCGGACCATACCCTGGCGACACCACTGTCTGTGACCCACAACATTGTCAGTGTACATGAAGCATTCACAGACATAATCATAGAAGCTACTAGGCTTTTCATACCAACTAAGAAAATACCATTCAAAGCTTAGACCAAAATAGATGGCAGATAAACTAAAGAAACATGTAGCAGAGAAGTAAAATGCATGGGATGCATATAAATTATCAGGTGATACAGAAGCCTTTTGTAGTTATATATATAAACTACTCTGCAATCATCATCACAAAGAAGGCCAGGCATGCCAAGGCAGATTATGAGAAATCTTTGGAAAAGGAAGTAAAGACTTCTTTACCTATGTAAACACTAGAAGGAGGGGGGGTTTGAACCAACATTGGCCCAGTAGATATTGATGGTTTTAATGTTGACGATCCTGCTCAGAGTGCTGAAAAACTGTATGGGTATTTTGCATATACATTCATACATGAGGAATTCTTTAGGGAAGTAGATGACTGAAGTTTATAAAACTCTCACAAGGAGCTAAATGATTTTTTAATGAGAGAGCAAAAAATTGGAAGAGAAATTGAAGTTAAACACAAAAAAGGCACCTGGGGTTGATGTAACTATCCAATTATATTAAGGGAGGAAGCAAAAGAAGTATGCAAACCTTTAGATATAATTATGAGAGCATATTTGGATTCAGGGAAGACCCCTGTGTAGTAGATGTGCAAATATATCTCCAATTTGAAAATACTAGAGATATGCAAATATATCTCCAATTTGTAAAGGGAAACCAAAGAGTGACATGCATAATTATAGATCTACTAGCTTAACTTCTGTCCCAGGGGAAATAATGGAGTCACTGGTTGAAGAAGTAATGTTGAACTTCTTCCAAGTATATGTTGATATCATATACTTGGATTTCAGGAAAGCTAATGATACTGTTGCATATAAAAGACTGCTGTACAAACTATAGCAGTCTTGCATTAAGGGCAAGTTACTAATAGTGATAAAAGGACAGTTGAGTGGGAGAAGACTGCACTTGGGTATTAATGGACACTGCTCTTCATGAACTAATGTTATTAGTGTCCACAAGGTTTGATACTGGACCACTGTTGTTTTCTGTATTTTATATATCACATATATCAGGCTTAATGTCTAAGTGTGTAGATGATTTAAAAGTTGGTAGGGTGGTCAGTAACCAGTAATGAAGGTATACTGCTGCAACAAGATCTAGAAAAAATTAGACAGATGGGCTGAGGAATGGCAATTGAAGTGTAACATTGACAAATGGAAAGTACTGCACATGAGTAGCAGTAATCCCAGAGTAATGTACCAACTGAGTACTACACTCAGGATAATGAAAAGGACCTGCGGATAATTGTGCAGTTGGATATGAAGCTCTCTGACCAGTGCAGAGGCTGACAAGACAGCTTATGGGGTTTTGTGAATGATACACAGAAATTCTGCTAGCAGGATAAGGAGGCGATTATTCCATTGTACAAGGCAATGGTCAGGTCACATTTTAAGTACTGCATTCAGGTCTGGAGGCCTCATTTGAGGAAGGATATAGACACCTGCTGGAACAGGAACAGAGAATGGCAACAAGATTGGTGAGAGGAACAAAAGGGTGCTCTTACTAAGAAAGGCTAGAGTTCTGCAAATTGCAGCATCTGGAGACTAGGCACCTGTGAGGTAATCTGATTGAGGTGTTTAAGGCTTTGAATGGCTTGAGAAAACTAAATGCTGATGGGATTCTTGCTCTTGCTCAGACTATGCACACGAGGGGCACATAAATTAAAATTGAGGAAGGATGGTTGCAGAATAGATGTGCAGAAGTTTGCCTTCAGCCAACAGGTGGTTCAGTTTCCATCTGTTGTTGTGGAAGTGGAAAGTTTGAATAAATCCAAGGAAGAACTAGGCAAACTATTGGAGTGGATGGATAGATGAAATGCAAATTGCTTTTCAGGCTGATGCTGCATAAGCTTGCTTTACTCCATTTGCCACTACTAATATTAATACTGCCCTGTTAATGATGACACAACAGATATCATCTAAAAAATTGACAGGAAGGTGTCTGTGACTTAAGGAATAGTCACAGCTTTGGTACACCTCTGTAGAAACTACTTCATTTTCATAACATTATCCAAAGATCAGATGTATGTCAGCATACTCATGGGATTACTGATTGCCAAGGGAAGAGTGAGAACAAACAGCAGCTGCAACGACTTCACTAAACAGAATGCTTTATATTGCCATAATGCAAAAATGGCACAGTAGGTGACATCAGGCATTTATGAAGCATGTTGGTAATCCAAGGTCATATTCCAAAGAAATTTAAGTAACTCAGAAAACACCCTGTATAACTAAAATAGGATATAAACAGAAAAAAATAATCAGAGTCTTTTATGGTGTACTAAGGAATCAAATAAAAGTAATTTTATTCAAAATACTTACTGTAAACTTTTCTGTGCATGTGAAGTCTTCATCTAGGTATACTCGTACCTGACCAAAGTTTAATAATTCCTCACTTGCCATTAACATCCTGAAAATTAATTGCAATATTGAACATACTTCCTAATATGCATGAGCAACTATTATGCTTCAGCTATTGAGAATAAGACCTAGATATTGATATTTAGCAGTTTCATTGTAAACCAAATGATCTCGTTCCATAATCAAACAAAAAAAAAAAAAAAAAAAAAAAAAAAGAGAAAATTATTTTTTTTCATAGTTTTCATAGTCTTCTTTTTTTTTTTTTTTTTTTTGTTTGATTATGGGATGAGGTCATTTGGTTTACAATGAAACTGCTAAATATCAATATCTAGGTCTTATTCTCAATATTGTAAGAAGGATATTATGTGGAAGCATAAATATTACATGCAGGAAATACTAAATAAACACAAAATAAACCATATTTAGTTTATTTCTATACTTACAAAAAGTATATATAGTCACCAACACTAAATACAACTAGTTGATAAATATAACACTAAATAGGTTTCTGCATTCTCTATGGAATCCTCTCATTATGCTAAAAAACGGAAGTAAGCTTTCATACTTCATACAACATTATTTTCTATGTAACTGTTACTAACAGCTGGACAAAAATAATCTATTTCTTGGAGGGGGAGATAGCTTTCTCTGTAACCCATTCCATCTTGTTTGCTTTCTAAACAACAAACAATTCTGACTTAAGGTAACTCCATTAATGGGAGTGGTAAACTAGCACCGACATAGTTAGGGTAGCATGTTTTCATGGATGCATGAATGTCCCAGTTTTCTAAAAATTTTAAATGTAATGGTTACCCATTAGTTTTATCAATCCCCATTTGCAGGAATTAATTTTCAATATCAAACTAGATCTGTCTACCATATGTGATTTTATAAAAAGCATTTTTATTTCTAACACCACAGAAACCACTCAGACATATAAGTTCACCAAGAATTGATGCTAAGAAAATAAGCATAAGAGCTGGATATATATTTTGCTTCCTTCTCTTCCATCTATAAGCTGTCTTAGTGGTGCATCTGCTATGCTGTGCAATTTTGAAGATTGCCATCCTGTGAACTGAGCTAAAAGGAAGAATTCTAAGTGGATGGTGGAGAGACAACAGCAATGTGTGGTGGGACAATTTGTCATGCAATCTACATCTACATTCGCTCAAGGCTGTAATGTTATTTTCATTACTAGTTAGAAAAAACTTCTGAGTTAAGTTTATACCAAGAAATTGATCAAGAATTAATTTTTGATGTGTTGTGGCATTTTTTTTTTTTTTTGTGAAAGAATGGCTGCTCAAATTTATTAAAAAATCACCATTAAATGAGGCATACTATAATGTTATGCACAGTGTGCTTTTCTTATTCATTAAGCAATAACTAAAAACTGAATGTTCTGAAAGCTTGATAATATAGGCACTGGGTGAACAAAATGCTTAAATTACATGAAGAAAAATTTGTTCCCTTAAGTGCTTACAAAATTTTAACTGATCAGAATTCAAGGTGAAGAAATAATACAATTTAAAAATTAAAATTCAATATGTATATAAAATGACTTGTGAATACCTACAAAATTAAGCTGAACTATCCAACAAATTCAAACTAATGAAATTTTAAAAATGCAAGCCACTTTGAGAGAAAGTATGAAATATGTGCAAAAATTCCACTGATATGGAATTTCAAATTGATAACTTATTAGTTTTTTTTTCTTGCAAATTTCATTTTAGAAAGAGAGGAATGATGACTAGCTTAAGGTATCTTGTTACAATTAGTGGACTTCTTTTTTTTTTGTCTTACCAAAATTTGTATTTCACAAGCAGACCTAGGAAAATGAAACATTAACTGGCTTTTTTTTGCCATTCCAACATGTAAGGGAAACAGGGAATGGAAAGAATATTTCTGGAAACACTGGTATTGAGTTTTCAAATTTTATTTCAGAAGAATCTATAATTCATTTAAAAGGATTCTATAATTTATAAATACTACCAATTAGACTAAAAACTATTTATATATTCTTGAAAATGTTTATTTTCCTGTAATATAGTTTTAACACACTATATTAATTAAAGTATGTGTTCAGAGTGCCTTATCTTGTCAACGTTCATTGGTCTGATGGGATAAACTGTCCAGATGTAAAAACTGTTAATAGGACTTTGTTATGTAAATTTAACATACATTTAATGTGTAAAGATTTTTTTATTTATCAAAATATGATTAAAGCAGAAAGAAGTCAGATAAACTATGATTGGATAAAATCTTCAGCTCCAAATTTATTTTATATGTTAAACCACATTTTCTGCTTTATAAATATTTTTTCATTTTTAAAGAATATATTAAATGAACATGGTGAAGTTATCATTGTCCTGTTTTTTGTTTTTGATCAATAAAGATTTTTTATTGATCAAAATAAGATTAAAGCAGAAAGAAGTCAGATAAACTATGATTGGATAAAATCTTCAGCTCCCAATTTATTTTATCGCAATACTGCTTGATTATTCCTCAAATATATTATATAATGCAAAATTATTTTATGATAGGTTAAACCACATTTTCTGCTTTATAAATATTTTTTCATTTTTAAAGAATATATTAAATGAACATGGTGAAGTTCTCATTGTCCTGTTTTTTGTTTTAAATTATCTTGAAATTATGCCTTAAAACACACCACATTAATTAAACATATGTTTAAAAATGAGTTTAAAACTCATTTCTAAACTCCATTTTAAATTAACTCAAGTTTAAAATTTCGTGCTGTACACTCTCTCTCTCTCTCTCTTGGAAAAATAATCAATCTGGCTTTATTTATTTATTTATTATTTATTTTTTTTTCAAAATAAACTGATTCCATCTACATTGACAATTTGTTTTGGTTTGTACACCTTGTTTATTTTTACAAGGAATCATCAAGTTTCAAGTGATGAGTTATCATCAGCTGTGTAACCAAGAAAAGAGCCATATGAAGGGGATTTAGTTACAAATGGTTATGTATTTATAAGCAAACAGATAGAAATTGGGGCAATGTAAATCGAAGAACCTGTAAAAGCAACCTGTTTGTGGACCAGTGGCCAAAACAGAAGAAAATATATGAGTACAATTGGCACATGCCTATGTTCCAATCTTCTGTAATGTATTCAAGTTTTGACAAGTTGTCACGATCCCTTCACCTCCCAGGTACAAAGTTTTCAGTGTCCAAACATCCTTGAGACAATATTGTTAGGCAAAGATAGTTAAAAAAAAATTTAATTACTGACAGGATGATTAAGTATAGTGACAAACACAAGAAATAGGTGGGCTCTATTTGTACTGTTTGCACGTGAGGATAAAGTAAACCCTCACTAATCTGTGTTAATTGGGGGAGAGGTCATCTGGATTAAGCAATAATCCAAATTAGTAAAGCAAAAGATAGCCTTAAAAGAAAAAAAAATTTAGAAAGAAAATAAATGGAAAATTTAATAAATAAAATATAGGTAGTGCTGATGAAAAAAAAAAAAAAAAAAAAAAATAGCACTGTAGAACCTTTATTTAAAAACTATAAAAAGCCAATACTGTATATTTATCCATCAATAGATGGATAATTGGAGTGTTTTTATACATTATCAGGTGGCACTGGCATAGCATTCCAATCCACTTGTTCAATTTCTGAGTACCACTTAAATACAGCTTCTTCCAGCACACTTCTTTTGGCTTTTTTAATGTCTGTCTATGTGACAAACTTCATTTATCACTCCCCACATCGAATTTTAAAGCAAATGTCTTTTTAGATTCTTTTGTTTTTTAATATTTGACACAGTCTGTTGGCCAATACCAAATTCTTCAGCAATTTTTTTTCCATGAATATCATTTTCAAGTAGTTCTATCACTTTAAGCTTGTTAATGAAAGTAATGTGTTTGCTTTTTATTCCACTTTGCAATTCTTTAGAACTCATAATTATATAAAATATGTTAACTTATTAGCATTAGCAGAGGCATATGATGCAAGAAAGCAAGCTTATACAGCATCAACCAAAAAAAAAAAAAAAAAAACCTTCCCATTTCACCCATTCAGTCACTCCAAATGTTTGTCTAGTTCAGCCTTAAATTTATTTAAGCTATCAACTTCCATAACAACAGATGAAAGTATGTTCCAGCAATCGACTACCTGCTGGCTAAAGTCAAACTTCCGCACAACTATTCTACAACTGTCTTTCCTCAATTTCAATCTATGCCCATTCAGGTTCTTAATCTGAGCAATCTTTGTAAGTGCACCCCTTTGTTCCTCTCACCAATCTTGTTGCCCTTCTCTGTACTCGTTCTAGCAATTCTACATCCTTTCTAAAATGAGGCCTCCAGAACTGTATACAGTACTCAAGGGGTAGCCTGACCACTGCCTTATAGAAAGGAATAATCACTTCCTTGTCTCAGTTAGCAAAATTCCTATATATCATTGACAAAACTCCATCACCTGCTCTGGCCACCAGTCTGCACTGCTCAGAGAACTTAATATCTGACTACACAATTACCTCCAGTTCTTTTTCATTCTGGACCTCGCCGAGTGTAGTACCACACAGTTGGTACATTTCTTTTGGGTTACTGCTGCACATATGGAGTACTTTGCATTTGTCAACGTTAAACTTCAGTTGACACTTCTCAGCCCATCTGCCTGACTTTTCTAGATCCTGTTGCAGTAGCATACTATCTTTACTGTCATTAACAACTCTGCCAACCTTTGTATCATCTGCAAACTTGGACATTAAGCCTAATATACCTTAATCGATATCACTCATACACAAAACAACAATGGGCCCAGCACTGAACCCTGAGGGAGTCAGCTAATAGCATTAGTCACATAGTGCAGTTTCCATTGGTTACCACTCTCTGTCGTTTCCCACTCAACCATCCCTTTATCCACTGCAGTAACTTGCCCTTAATGCCATACCACTTCAATTGGTACAGCAGTCTTCCATGTGCAACAGTATCAAAAGCTTTCCTGAAATCCAAGTATATGATATCAAAATTATTTTTCGCATCCAGCTCCTTTGTGACCACATCATAGTATCCAATCAAATTAGTCAGACAAGACTTCCCCTTAACAAACTCATGCTGTATCTGAGCTATTACTGCTGTCTTGTCTAGGCAATAGTGTATCACCTCTTTAATCGGTGACTCCATTATTTAATCCAAAACAGAAGTTAAAATAACAGGTCTATAATTATTTGTTTTACCCTTTGAACCCCCTTTGTGAATTGGAGATACATTTGCACATCTTCAGTCCATGGGGACTCTCATAATTATGGCTAAGGGTTTGCTTACTTCCCTTGCTGCCTCCATTATAACTGGATAGATTCCATCTGCCCCAGGTACCTTTTTTATGTTTAATTTTAACAATTTCTCCTCCACTTTGCTCTCTGTTATTACAAAATCACTTAGCTCTCTGTTAGAGTTTGATAAACTTCTGGCATTCCCCTCCCTGAATAAATCCTCATGTGTGAATGTAGATGCAAAATACTCATTCAGTTTATCAGCTACTTAAGCAGGATCATCAACAGTTGAACCATCTATGTTAAGTGGACCAATCTGATTCATTCCCTTTCTTCTAGAGTTTACATAAGTCATCATCATCATCAGCCATTTTCAATCCACTGCAGGATGAAGGCCTCTCCAGCAACTTTCCAGTTCCTTCTGTTTTGAGCACTGGCCATCCATTTACTACTCAAAAACTCATGAATTTCATCTATCCATCTCCACCTTTGTCTTCCAGGTTTTCTTCTAGCTCCTCTTTTACATAAGTAAAGAACTCTTTGCTGTTTTTCTTTGCATCCTTTGCCAAAGATTTCTCGTAATCTGCTTCACTTGTCGAACCTCCTTTGTGACTTGATTACAGACTAGCTTATATCTGCCGTAGGCTTCTGTGTCGACTGATAATTTATATGCATCCCATGCATTTTTCTTCTCTGCCATGAGTCTCATTAATTCATCCGACATCCATTTAGGCCTGAACCTTGAACAGTATTTCTTTGTTTGTATGAAAAGCCTAGTAGCCTCCAAGATTAAGTTCCTGAAGGCTTCCCATTTAGAATTCTCCATTGGTAACATCATTAGTTGATCCCACTGTATAGAATTTAAAAACTGTCTGAGACCGCTCTAGTCACCTTTACGAAAACAAAAACCCTTCCCTTTACCCTTGATGGTAGTTACATCTTTAAGTAAATCCCACATCAGTACACTGTGATCACTGTCACCTAGTGGTTCCTTTATTTGCAAATTCTTAATGCATGAATAATCACTGCTGATAATCAGATGAAGGGTATTACTCCCTTTGGTTGTCTCTCGAACATGTTGCTGTAGAAAACAATCCTCCAATAAATCCACAAAAGTCTTTCTAGCATGCAAGTAACCGACCAGGTACACCCTTTCATGGCAACGGTCTTCCCCTGTGGTGGTGCCGTCTTTCAGCAGGATAATGCTTCAAAACTACAGGGCCCTGTGAATGGATCTGATCGAGGTGTTTAATTTGGGGCTTTGAATGGATTGAATAAACTGAATGCTGATGGAATCCTTTCTGTTGCTCAGATATATATGTATAAAGTATACAAATGAAGCAATAACATCCATCTGATTCAGAGTCAACAATGATACTGAACAACATGCAAGAGAATGTAATGTTCCGTCTCTCTCTCTGCACACTAAGAGTGACTCATATGCCTTCCTAACTCCCATGTACTCAAGTATGAACAGAATTTTTCATATTTTGATCCATATTAACTGTAACCGGATTAGCGAGGGTTTACTGCATTTGGGGAATTTTTGGAATTGGTGAAATCAAAAACATGGTTCCATATTATATAAAAATAATTTTTTTTTTTTTTTTTTTTTTTTGAGACCAAGTGTAGCCTGTGCGGACGTAGCTTTTTGCCGCTCCTGGAACAGAGAAGTTTTTCTGATTTATTTTCTGTTTTATTAGCTTAAATTGGCATATTAACTTATTTTCTAGAGTAACTTTATATTCCTATTTACGATACTTAGTTTAAAGTAACTTAGATAGAGATTTTATAGGTATTACTTAGTATCGGTAACGGTATCAAATCCACGTGTTTACCGTTCGTATATTGCCGCCATTGTTACGAGATATAAAATATCTCGAACTAGATAGCATAAGCTTAATATAGTATAGTATAGTATAGAACATAATATTGCCAATTAATCAGTAAAATCTATTAATCTTGTTGAACTTCATTGTTAATTAAATTGTACTTTTAACTATACATATAACGACTTAGGTTACGTAACATAAATAATTAGTAAAAATAAATAATTAATACTTAACTTGATACGGAAGTTATATAAAGGGATTTCGTAGATAACACTCGATACTGAAACATAAACATAGAGTTATAATTGTGTTGAGATATAGGTTTAGGGTTTTAATTTTGTACTGAAATTGAGATTTTATTGAAATTAAATCGAAATCATGACTCTGACCAGAGCAGCAAAGCAAAAGGCTCAAGCTAATGGGAGTGCTGTGGCTCAGGGGACAACTGAGGGGGGCAGTTGCCCTCTGAATCACAGCCTATTAAAATGCACTAATTGCTTGATGTTTGTGGAGCAGTCAGGTACGGGACATGATACTGCCATGGGGGATGTCTTTGTGTGTGCGCGATGCAGGGAGTGTAAGGAAATCAGGCGACAACTCAGCATTGTTATGGGCCTCTCGAACATGTTGCTGTAGAAAAGAACAGGGTGGATGCCCTCAAAGCATTAAAAGTGAGGGATCCATCAAGCTCTCAGCTGCCCACACCAATGCCAGAGCTTACACTTGGTCATCGCGCAACACAGCGGCAGCCTCCAAGGCAGAATGCGCTGGTCCCAAAGGAACTAGTAGTTGTTGGTGACTCTATTGTCAGGGAAACAGGAAACTTGCTTTGTAAAAAGGATAGGTGGAACAGGACCAGGATATGTCTGCCAGGGGCAAAGGTTGATGACGTTGTAGAGTGGATATCATCTTTTAAGGGCACAAAAGGTGATATAGTTGTACAGGTTGATACTAATGATATTAAGAGTAAGAGACAGGCGGAATTACTTAACAAGTACAGGTCACTGTTGAAAAAAAGCCGTGAATTAGGGTTGAATTTGAAAGTGTCTGCAATTCTGGCCAGACACAATAGGAGGGAGTATATGATGAGAGCCCTGTCGATCAATTCGGCCCCTGGAAAGATTGTGCAAGGCTCAAGGGGTAGAATTTTTTTCAGCCTGGTCTGTGGTTGTTAACAGGAGAGACTGCTTCTACAGGGATGGGATACACTGAAATAGAAAGGGTGCAAGAATGCTTGCTGATGCTATCGAGGCAACGTTAGGTGGGTCGGGAAAACTGATAGATTGGGGGATACAAGGACTAATAGATTAACAGTAGCCACTGGCAGAGGTGAAAGTGATTGTTTCACTGCTTCTATTGGAATGAGCAGCAGCCTGGAAAATAAGATGCAGGATATTTCAGAGACTGCTGGGAATCATTGGGGTACAACTAAACACAAGGGTTGTGTTAGGGTAGCTAAGAAAAAGAACAGGTGCATGTATACTTGTGTGTACACCAATGCTAGGAGTTTAGTAAATAAATTTGATGAATTTGAAGTATTGCTCAAAACATCAAAAGCAGATATTTTTGGGATTTCAGAGACGTGGTGTCACACAGATATAAGGTATGCAGAACTGGAATTTGGGGAGTAAAATGTCTACAAAAAGGATAGACAGGATAGGAAGGGAGGAGGGGTTATGCTATTAGTTAAGAAATACATAAAATCCAAGGAAGTGAAGCCAGTCGACATCGTTGGACAGTGCAGTGTTGAGTCAGTTTGGTGTGACATAAGCATTGGGGGATCAAAATTGAGAGTAGGAGTGTGCTATAGGCCTAATGACTCTGATGAATATAATAACAAACTGTACGGGGAAATAGACTGGGCCAGTAAATCAGAGAGTCTTATAATGGGGGATTTTAATTTCCCAGATATTGACTGGAATTTGGGGGATGGTCACTCACACACTAGCAAGGCTTTTGTGGATTTATTGGATGATTCTTTTCTACATCAGCATGTTCAGAAGGCAACTAGAGGGAGTAATACTCTTGATTTGATTATCAGTAGTGATTCTTCATGCATTAAGAATCTGCAGATAAATGAACCACTAGGTGGCAGTGATCACAGTGTGCTCAAGTGGGATTTACTCAAAGAGGTAACTACCATTAGGGGTTAAGGGAAGGGTTTTTGCTTTCGTAAAGGCGACTACTATGGACTGAGACAGTATTTAAATTCTATACCAAATTCTAGACCAAATGATGATGTTACCAACAGCAAATTCAAAATGGGAAGCATTCAAAGAACTTATCTTGGAAGTTACTAGGCTTTGCATACCAACTAAGAAATATTGTTCAAGGTTTAGGCCTAAATGGATGTCAAATGAACTAATGAGACATATGGCAGAGAAGAAAAATGCATGGGATACATACAAATTAACATGTGACACAGAAGCCTATGATAGATACAAGTTGATCTGTAACCAAGTTACAAAGGAAGTTAGGAAGGTGAAGGCAGATTACAAGAAATCTTTGGCAAGGGATGCAAAGAAAAACAGCAGAGTTCTTTACTTGTGCAAACTCTAGAAGGAAGGGGACGAATCAGATTGGTCCACTTGATATCGATGGGTCAACTGTTGATGATCCTGCTCAGGTAGCTAACAAACCAAATGAATATTTTGCATCGACATTCAGCGAGGGGAATGCCAGAGGTGTATTCAACTCTGGTAGTAAGCTAGAGAATCTTGTAATAACTGAGAGTAAAGTGGAGGAGAAATTGTTGAAGATAAACACAAGAAAGGGCACCTGGGGTGGATGGGATCTATCCAGTTATATTAAAGGAGGCAGCAAAGGAAGTAAGCAAACCCTTAGCCATAATTATGAGAGCTTCCTTGGACTCAGGGGAGGTACCCATAGACTGGAGATGTGCAAATGTGACCCCAATTCACAAAGGAGGATCAAAGGCTGACACAAGTAATTATAGACCTGTGAGTTTAACTTCTGTTCCCGGAAAATTAATGGAGGCACTGGTTAATTTTTTTAGTTGTTGTTGTTATGGGCGTTTAATGGCGCATAAGCTACTATGGCTATAATGCGCCTGCACTGGTTAAAGAAGCACTGCAGGATCATCTAGACAAGACTTCAGTTATAGCTCGGACACAGCATGGTTTTGTTAAGGGGAAGTCTTGCCTGACCAATTTGATTGGATACTATGATGCAGTCACAAAAGAACTGGATGCAGGGAATAACTTTGATATTATATACTTGGATCTTAGAAAGGCTTTTGATACTGTTGCACATGGAAGACTGCTGCACAAATTGGTGCAGTGTGGCATTGGAGGCAAATTGCTGCTATGGATAAAGGGGTGGTTGAGGGGGAGAAGACAGAGAGTGGTATTCAATGGACACTGCTCATCGTGGACTAATATTATTAGTGGAGTCCCTCAGGGTTCAGTATTGGATCCATTATTGTTTTCTGTACTTATAAATGATATTGATGATGGTATACAAGCTTAATGTCCAAGTTTGCAGACGATACGAAGGTTGGCAGGGTTGTCAAGGACACTACTGACACTATGCTGCTGAACAGAATCTGGAAAGGTTGAGCAGATGGGCTGAGAGGTGGCAAATGAAATTTAACATTGACAAATGTAAAGTACTACATATGGGAAACAGCAACCCTGGAGCAACGTATCAACTCTGTGGTACTACACTGACAGTGGCAGAGAATGAAAGGGACCTGGGGGTGGGTGGTGGTGGTGCAGGCAGATATGAAGTTCTCTGAGCAGTGCAGACGGGCTGCAAGAGTAGCTCATGGTGTATTGTCAATGATATATAGGAATTTTTCTAGCAGGGATAAGGAGGTGATTTTCCCTTGTATAAGGCAATGGTCAGGCCACACCTAGAGTACTGTATACAGGCCTGGAGGCCTCATTTCAAGAAGGATGTAGAGCTGCTGGAACTAGTACAGAGAAGGGCAACAAGATTAGTGAATGGAACAAAGGGGTGCTCTTACAAAGAAAGGCTTAAGTTTTGTAAATTACAGTGTCTGGAGACTAGGCACTAGCAAGGTGGTCTGATAGAGGTGTATAAAGCCTTGAATGGTTTGAGCATGCTCAATGCTGATGGAATTTTTCCTCTTGCTCAGAATAATCACCTGAGAGGACATAAATTCAAATTGAGGAAAGACAGATGTAGGATAGACCTGCGGAAATTTGCCTTTAGCCAGCGGGTGGTTGGTTGGTGGAATAGACTTCCATCCCTTATCGTGGAAGTTGATAGCCTAAATAAGTTTAAGGCTCAGCTGGACAGGTATTTCGAACGAACAGAGGGGTGAAGTGGAAGTGGTTATTTTTTATTTATTTATTTTATTTTTGGCTGATGCTGCATAAGCTTGCTTTCTTGCATCAAATGCCTCTACTACTGATAATGCTAAAGTATATCTGTAGTCACAGAACTTTAATCATTAATTTTATGAATTTTATGAATTAATATTCATAAACACCATAAAAACTAATATTATTTATTTTGCATATGTTGTCTGTTAGCAGTATATTTTCTGAGTGACGACAATGATGTTTTGCTTTCAGCTATAGATTTTTCATTTCTATATAATTTTATGCACATGAGCTGTGGAAGACAGGATTAATACCAGAATTAAGATAATCCTGTGCTTATTTTTAGCACTGTGAATGCCAGGGGAAATCCTTGGTATAGCAGATAGTGATGAACATAATCAAAAGATTTCAATAGTCAGAAATAATCAAATGATGTAATTCAAATAGAATAATCGAATGATGTAATTCAAATGGAATAATCGAATGATGTAATTCAAATGGAATAATCAAATGAATCACTGATATGAACTTAATTGAAATAATTGATTATTACCTCTCAATTAAGCCCATCACTAACAACAGATAGAAAAATAATTATCTATCTCCTATAATTTATCCCTTCTTTTTAGCTGCATAATCCCTTGCATCACATCTGATATATCCCAATTTTTCTAATATTCAAATCTGGATACCTTACATGCACCTAATAGACATTTAAAAATACAGCCCTCATTAAATTCACTTACTCGGTGTTAGTTATCATTCCATTTTAATTATATTTTCTATAATCTAAAAATAGGTAAAGAGGTCAAAAATGGTTTATAATATTAGGGAATGAAACAAGTTTTGATTTATTACAATTTGTTGGTTTTGGTATAATAAAGGTTCTCATAGATCCACCATCCATTTGGATGGTGGATCTATGAGAACTGTAGAAAATTTAGTAAATATTGACAAATGAAAAATTTAGCAAATGTTGACAACCAGTTTAATTTTGGTTCTCAATGAAAAGTCTTACATAAAAAAATTTCAAGGTGATATATACACTTTATCAGTGATAATAATGACATTCATGTTATAGGCAAAGACCAATTATTATGACTACAAGATTAAAACTTTATTTGATATATTTTTCTTAAATTATAAGAGGAAACCTCATACCTTTTTAGTAAGACTGTGATTCTCTCGACACTCAATCATGAATGATTGTAATATGAATTATAATCGTGTATAGTCATAAACAAATCAAATTAAAATAGCTATTAATTAAAATCATCATGCCTTCAATTCTCATATCACGCCAAGCGAATCGGAAAGAGTTACAGAAAGATGGCGGCCACCAACCCCCAAAACACTAACCAACATTGGCATGCCACCATGAGAATTGAAAAACAATTGTCGCAAAAATCTAAAAACCATGAAACAAATAAATATCCATTAATTCACATACAATTTAAACTTTAAAATTGTTTTATAACTTCTTTTAAGAGACCAACTTATTCGGTTTGTTACTGTGTTCACAAGAAGTACAAAAGTGATTTGGTCTCCAAAAATTACGACAGAACAACAATATTATTATACAAAAAGTGGACAAGGGAGATACAGTTGTGGTCTTAAAATTGATTGTATAGGCAAACTTAGTAATATTATATCCGATCTACCTACCAGGTGGTAGAGAAAGCGGTGTTTGACAAGCTAATTAAACAATTTAATAGCAAGTTAACTGAGTTTAGAAAAAAAGACTATTTCGATGGCCATTTTAAAATCCCTTAAAGCTAGGACTAATGCATTACCAACTCTTTTCAGACAGGTTAAACTTCATAAAATAGGATACCCTATTAGACCTATCATTTCTTACAAAAACACAGCTTTTACATCGCTCGCGGCATACCTTTACAACGTTATTGAGTCTTTGCAGTTAACATTAAAATTTAGTCTAAAGAATTCGGAGATGTTATTTAACCAATTAAAAGAAAAAACGCTAAATGGAGCTGATGAATTATTCTCTTTAGATGCTGTTTCCTTGTACATGAATATACATGTAGAATATGCCCTTGATGCAATATGGGACCTTATCAATGATCAGGCAATTTGTTTAAACATGTCAAATTTACCTAGGAATGAAATATTTTATTGGATTAAATTTCTTGTACAAACCAATTATATTAATTTCCAAGATAAAATATACAAGCAGATATTCGGGTTACTGATGGGGGTTTAGCTTGAGTGGATTGGTTGCTGAAATTTATCTGAATAAGATCGAGCAGGTATACGTAACGCCACATCTCCCAAATATAACGTTTTACTTTATATTTGGGAGATGTCGTAACTAATATAATTTACTAATATAATATTAGATATCTTGATGATATCTTAATAATTACTAATAAACATAGTACAGAATGTCCTGGATACATTTAATAACATTCATAGTCGACTTAAGTTCACTCTAGAAATGGAAATCCCGCAAAACAAATCCATAAATTTTCTAAACTTTACTTTAACCAGGGTTAATGAAAACATATTTTTTAAAATTTATAGGAAGCCAATGAATACTGGGAAATTTTTGCACCGTTCGAGCTACCATCCTTTCATATATAAAAGGAGCATTATTTTTAATCAGTTTCATAATGCATATAGATACAGCTCTACTCAAGAATCCTTAACGGATGAGCTTACGGAACTGACAATAAGATTTTTAAATAGGGGTTATTCATTAGGTACCATTATGCAGATTAGTCAACAGGTGAATATAAATTGGAGACAGGTACAACAAATGACAGGGCGGATCATAAACATTTTATTAAAGTTCCGTATATACAGCATTGGTATAGACAATTTATTAACATATTTAAGAACACTGAATTTAAGATTGTTGCACAACCCACGAGTAAGCTCCATGCTGTCTTGAAACATACATAGAGCGTATGTGGTTCCTACCATGTAAGTTCACAATGTTGTTTACAATATTCCTGTAGCGGGTGAAATTCTGCTTATATTGGCTCAACCCAAAATTTACTTTCGGTAAGGATACAGCAGCATGTGGCACAGTTAGGGCAGGTAGGACAGGTTTGTTAGTTTGTTAGTTATTTGGTTTTTAGGAGCATTAGCAACTAAGGCCATATTGCTCCGGGATATGCGGTGGTCATTCCCTGACCTTTCCGCATCCTCTGTATTTGGTGGTGACAGGCTCGAACCCCGGTCTAATCAAGAAGAGTGTGCTAGACACTGCTGCTCCTTCCCACCTGGCTACAGAGGCGCCCGGTAGGACGGGTGCCTCTGAACTTGCGTTTCATGTAATCACTGATGGACATGTGTTCCTTTTTAATGAATCGAAAGTTTTTAATAAACAGCGGGAATATTTTAAATTATTAATTGCTGAAACATTATAAATGAGATTAAATGTTGACTAATAATATATGCAGACCTTATAATATTTCCGACTTGTGGACGCTTACACGCACATATGAATAGTAATTCATACATTGGTCTATATAAATAATCTCGTGTCAGGTTTCGATAATTTTTTTTATATAAAACAGGGGGGGGATATCATTCGCGAATCACTTTTGTACTTCTTGTGAACACGGTAATAAGCCGAATAAGTTGGTCTCTTAAACGATTTTAAAGTTTTAATTGTGTGTGAATTAATGGATTTTTATTTGTTTGGTGGTTTTTAGATTTTTTGTGACAATTGTTTTTCAATTCTCATGGTGGCATGCGATATTGGTTAGTTTTTTGGGGGTTGGTGGCCGCCGTCTTTCCGATTCGCTTGCCGTGATATGAGAATTGAAGGCATAATGATTTTAATTAATAGCTATTTTAATTTGATTTGTTTATGACTATGTGCATGGGGTAGATTCATATTATAATCATTCACGATTGAGTGTCGAGAGAATCACAGTCCTACTAAAAAGGTATAAGGTTTCCTCTTATAATTTAAGATTATAATAATAGGACTTACTGGGCTTCATAGTCCCTTTTGATTCAAATTAATTATTGATATATTTGTGCACTATATATAAATAATTCACAAGAAAAATAATTTCATTAAAAAAGCCTTGATGTAATATTTACATTGTTTTTATTTTTAAAGAAGTCTTCCAATGTCATTTGTTTCCAATTTATTTTAAGGTAAAATTTATGAGCAAAGTCTCTCATTTTACAGAGACAAAAATCAAAATTCAGGATCAATATCATTGGTTTTATAAAACAGTTTTTAAAGCAGTTTGTGCCTCTGCACTGAACACTTCATTAACTGGATACTCACTAATGTCCTTTTCTTTGTCATCTTCAAAAGCCTCTCTTTCTCTAACAGCTTCGAGAATGTCCTCATCTGTCGACATTTCAGCAGTCACATAAATCATCCATACAAGACAACCCAGTATCCAAGATACGCTTCTTTTAACACATTGTTAACAGAATATTGCCACCATTTTCTTCATTGACTTCCACGGGCTTTAGTCCTACCTTATTAAAACAGTTTTTGATGGTCTGTGAAGCGACCTTATTCCATGCCTCACACATGAATTGCATGGCATCAAGAAGAGCATCATGAATTGCATGGCATCAAGAAGAGCATCATGAATTGCATGGCATCAAGAAGAGCATCATGAATTGCATGGCATCAAGTTTTATAAAATGGCATTTCAAGCTTCTAATAACACCTTAATGCATAAGTGAGTAAGAACTTCTGTTCTCCAACTTATTTAATGCATAAGTAAGTTGGAGAACAGAAGTTGAGTTTGGTGGTAAAAATACAAGTTTGATGTTGGTTAGATTGAGAACAGGATGTGATCGGCAATTATCTAAAATCAGCAAAATTTTCCTATCTTTCTTTAAGCTCTTTGTCCCAGTAATGCACTTCTTCAAAAATGGATGATATCATCCAGGCTTTTTTTTTTTTTGTTAACTCTGTATATTACGGGAAGATTTTTAATGTTTTGAAAATATCTTGGATTTGCCTATTACAAAGGCTTACGGGGTAGAAATTTTTCAGCGTGGTCTGTGCTTACTAACAGGAGAGACTGCTTCTACAGGGATGGGATATACTTAAATTGTTATTGTTATTTGGTTTATTTTTAGGAGCATTAGCAACTAAGGCCATATTGATCCAGGGATATGCGGTCTTCATTCCCTGACCTTCCTGCATCCTCCGTATTTGGTGGTCACGGGCTCGAACCCCGGTCTAATCAAGAAGTGTGTACTACGCACTGCTGCTCCTGCCCACCTGGCTATGAAGGCACCATACACTTAAATAGCAAGGTGCAAGAATATTTGCTGATGCTATCAAGGCAGTGTTAGGTGGATCCGAAAACTGCTAGATTGAGAGGATTCACAGAATAAAAAGGTTAACAGTAGCCGCAGGCAGAGGCGAAAGTGATTCTTGCACTGTTTCTATTGCAATGAGCAGCAGCCTAGAGAGAAAGTTGCTGGGTACTTCAAGAGTTGCTGGGAGTCATCATGAAACAAATAAATACAAGGGCTGTGTTAGGGTAAGAACAAGTGCATATATACTTGCATGTACACTAATGCTAGAAGTGTAGTAATTAACTTAATGAATCCGAAGTGATGATCAAAATATCAAAGGCAGATATTATTGGGATATCAGAGATATGGTGTCACACAGATATAAGCAGTGCAGAATTGGAATTTGGGGAGTAAATGTGTACAAAAATAACAGACAAGGTAAAGGGGAGGAGGAGTTATGCTGTTGGTTAAAAACAAAATCTAAGGGAAGTGCATCCAGTTGACACAGGTGGACAGTGCAGTGTTGAGTCTGCTTGGTGTGACATATACATTGGGAAAGGAAAAATGAGAGTAGAAGTATGTTATAGGCCTAATGACTCTGATGAGTACAATGAAGTTGTGCAGAGAAATAGAATGGGCCAGTATATCAGAATGTCATGTAATGGGGGATTTTAACTTTCCAGATATTGACTGGAACTTGTGGATTGGTCACTCGCACGCTAGCAAGACTTTTGTGGATTTATTGAAGGATTGTTTTCTACAGCAACACGTTCCAGGGCCAACCAGAGGGAGTAATACCCTTGATCTGATTATCAGCAGTGATGACGCATGCATTAGGAATTTGCAGATAAAGGAACCATTAGGTGACAGTGACCACAGTGTACTGATGTGGGATTTACTTAAAGATGTAAATGCCATCAAGGGTAAAGGGAAGGGTTTTTGTTTTTGTAAGGGTGACTACAGAGGTCTAAGATAGTTTTTAAATTCTATACAGTGGGATCAACTAATGATGTTACCAATGGAGAATTCTAAATGGGAAGCCTTCAGGGACTTAATCTTGGATGATACTAGGCTTTTCAATACCGTTCAAGGTTCAGGCCTAAATGGATGTCGCATGAATTAATGAGGCTCGTGGCAGAGAAGAAAAATGCATGGGATGCATATAAATTATCAGCTGACACAGAAGCCTACGGCAGATATAAGCTAGTCTGTAATAAGTCACAAAGGAGGTTCGGCAAGCGAAGCAGGTTACGAGAAATCTTTGGCAAAGGATGCAAAGAAAAACAGCAGAGTTCTTTACTTATGTAAACTATAGAAGGAAGGGGATGAATCAGATTGGTCTACTTAACGTAGATGGTTCAACTATTGATGATCCTGCTTAAGAGGCTGATAAACTGAATGATTATTTTGCATCTACATTCAAGGAGGGGAATGCCAGAAGTTTATCAAACTAACAGGAAACTAAGTGATTTTGTAATAACTGAGAGCAAGGTGGAGGAGAAATTGTTGAAGTTAAACATAAAAAAGGCACCTGGGGCAGATGGAATCTATCCAGTTATAATGAAGGAGGCAGCAAGGGAAGTAAGCAAAACCTTAGCCATAATTATGAGAGCATCCCTGGAGTCAGGGGAGGTCCCCATGGACTGGAGATGTGCAAATGTATCCCCAATTCACAAAGAGAGTTCAAAGGGTGACACAAATAATTATAGATCTGTTAGTTTAACTTTGGTTCCGGGAAAAATAATGGAGTCACTGGTTAAAGAGGTGATACAGGATCACCCAGACAAGACAACAGTAAAAGCTCGGACACAGCATGGGTTTGTTAAGGGAAAGTCTTGTCTGACCACTTTGATTGGATACTATGATGTGGTCACAAAGGAACTGGATGCAAAAAATAATTTTGTTATCATATACTTGAATTTCAGAAAAACCTTTTGATACAGTTGCACATGGAAGACTGCTGTACAAATTGGAGCAGTATGGCATTAAGGGCAAGTTACTGCAATGGATAAAATGATGGTTGAGTTGGAGACAGCAGAGAGTGGAAATAAATGGACACTGCTCTACGTGGACTAATGTTATTAGCAGAGCCCACAGGGTTCGGTGCTGGGCCCATTGTTGTTTTGTGTATTTATCAAAGATATCAATCAAGGTACATCAGGTTTAATGTTCACGTTTGCAGATGATACAAAGGTTGGCAGGGTTGTTAATGACAGTAAAGACAGTATGCTACTGCAATGGGATCTTGAAAGGTTTTCTTGCAGATGGGCTGAGAAGTGGCAACTGAAGTTTAACATTTACAAATGCAAAGTACTCCATATGGGTAGCAGTAACCCAAGAGAAACATACCAACTCAGGGAGGTGGAGAATGAAAAAGATCTGGGAGTAATTGTGCAGTCAGATATGAAGTTCTCTGAGCAGTGATGATGGGCTGCCAGAGGAGGTCATGGAGTTTTATCAATGATATATAGGAATTTTGCTAGCAGAGACAAAGTCTCTTTGTATAAGGCAATGGTCGGGCCATACCTTGAGTACTGTATACAGGTGTGGAAGCCTCATTTTTGGAAGGATGTAGAGTTGCTAGAACGAGTGCAGAGAAGGGCAACAAGACTGATGAGAGGAACAAAGGAGTGCGCTTATGAAGAAAAGGTTAAGTTCTGCAAGTTGCAGCATCTCGAGACTAGGCACATGCGAGGTGATTTGATAGAGGTGTATAAGGCCTTGACTGGTTTGAGCAGGCTCAATGCTAATGGGACACTTCTGCTTGCTCAGATTAAGAACCTGAGTGGCCATAGATTGAAATTGAGGAAAGACAGTTGTAGAACAGATGTGTGGAAGTTTGCCTTTAGCCAGCGGGTACTTTATTGCTGGAACAGACTTCCATCTGTTGTTGTGGAAGTTGATAGCTTAAATAAATTTAAGATAAATTTAAGCTGAACTAGACAAACATTTGGAGTGACCGGGTGAGTGAAATGGGAAGGATTTTTTTTTTGGCTGATGCTGTATAAGCTTGCTTTACTTGCATCATATGCCTCAACAAATGCTAATGCTAAGATTTTTCTTTTTTTCAGTTTCACTCATATTTGAACAAATGAGAACAGTCAGTTGCTTTTTTGGATAATTTTCCACCTGTGCACTTTTTTCCTTTAAACTTGTGGGTCATGTAGGTGGCAATCTATATAACACGCTTTCTTTGTCGGCATTAAAAATGACACTTTCACAGAAACCTTTCCTTATATCTGGCCACATTTTTGATCCAGTCATTACTCCATTCTTCATTTACATCGCCAGATTTGCCACTTATGTTACCACAAACATATTTTTTTTAGAATCCATCAAATCATCCATTATTGCAAACAAAATCTGCATATTCAAGTTTATGAGCCAATTTTTCAGTTTGTAGTTTGAGTAGAGGGCCACTAATAGGAATACAAATTTATTTTCAATGTGAACCAACTCAAAAGAGCCTTATTCATATCATTTTTTCAAACATGCACAGCTTTTTTGCAATAAGGTTTTTTTCAAACATGCACAGCTTTTTTGCAATAAGGTTTTTTTCAAAAGCACCAGTAATGTTTTCCTGATTTTTCCAAATCATTGACACACTTGAGTTGAGTCTCGACTTTTTGCAAACAGAGGCTTGTTGTTATTTGGTTTTTTGGAAGAATTAGCAAATAAGGCCATATTGCTCTGGGGATATGCGGTGGTCATTCCCTGACATTTCCGCATCCTCCATATTTGGTGGTCACAGGCTCAAACCCCGGTCTAATCAAGAAGCATGTGCTATGCACTGCTGCTCCTGCCCACCTGGCTATGGAGGCACCCTGCAAACAGAGGCACTGCATATTCCATTCTCTAAGTCATAAATGATTTTCACTTTCTTGCTGATTGTCAAAATTTTTCTTTTCTTCCCTGCCATTTCAAGGTAAAAAAAGAACTGAATTTAATGCAGCACAACAAAACCTAAATTACAGAAGCAAAATTTTTAAACATTCCAAGTATTTCTCCCAAGTTTTAAAAAGACAGGTTCACACAAAGATTTGAAATTGCACTGAATTCTTCATTTCAACTGAATTAAAAAAAGCTGAATGTTTCATACTGATGCAGAAATATTTCATTGATTAGTCTGCTCGGTAATCTCTCTCCCTATATCTTCTGAGAATCCAGAACAATGGGGGAAGAGATACAAAATAGGATTAAGAGATTTGGGAAAAAAACAAAAAGCTCAATGTGGACATGTATACATAACATGGGGCATGCTCTATTCAAACAAGGCAGCATATAGCAGAATTATCCTCCCCCACTACAGGTAATCATTAGAGGCCCCATATACCTTCAGCACTCCATTACACAGGGTCTTTGGGGATTTCCACTACACCACTGGAATGAAAATCATGCTCTGTAGCTTACCACACTAAACAAGATTCTGAGAATCATTAAAAGGTTTATAAATTGCTATCAGCAGAGATGTGCAAAGAAATAAGGTGGATAATGTCATAAACAGGCAAAGCAATAATAGATTTTAGTTCCTCATACAGCAGTTTGGCCACTGCTGATTGTAATGGCTTAAAGATTTGTTCGTTATACCCATTAAGCTCTTAACTACTGTGATTGTTTTAACCACGAAATGTTACTCATAAAATATGTAATTTACAATCAACTCTTTGCTGTTTTCTCACAGTAGCTGAAATCTCGTTACAACCAAGTTCAACTGTATTTCAAGTTGTTCAAAGTGACTCATAGTTCATCATATTGGGCCAACAAGTAGGAAATTCAAACAGAGATAATTATTTATGTATGATGAACTGTGAATTATGCATATAAAAACATACAGATGAGTGATGCTCTATGAGAAACATCATGGTAAATATTCCTGATACAATTTACAAAATAAGGCATTAATGGTTGATTGATTGATTTAGATTTTATTGGCGCATTACCAGCTTTGACTATAATGCACCAACATTAATGGTATAAAGCATATGATATAATATGCAATAGGTGGAACCTTTGAAAATACTTTACTGAGACAGTAAAGTATTTTCTTTTAATTTACTAAAATTTACTAAATGTAGTATTTTTTAATATGTGTATTGTAACTTTTAGATCTTTCTCTTCCCACTGCATCAAGAGTGTTAGGAGTAATATTCTCACCTGACAAAATCCTCAACATGCCTCATGGACTCTTCATAATTTTTTCCACCCACCTCTTGGCAGTGCACTGCTAGAAACTTGGGCTGGAGGTGCTTCACTGTCTAAACAGAATCAGATATTTTAAAACAGAAATATTAAAATATAAATTATTTTAAGTTATCTTTTAACTGAGTAAGAATGCATCCCTCATCATGACCAGGGAAAAGAAAAATTTTAAAAAGAAAAGAACATTTCGGGAGTGAAAGAAACTTTAGTGTGATTAATTTCTGTATATCTCGGTCTGCAAACTGATTCTATCAATAACTGCAGGCTGAGATATAGTGTTCCAAATTAAGGTAGAAATTTTTTGAAGAAAACTCCTCCTTTTAAAAAAAAAAAAAAAATACCATGAACAAAGGGTTCATAATCTGGCTAAAAACTAGATTTTCAATAACCTTTGTTGTTACTGCCAGCACATCACCTCTTATCTCTTAAATTAATACACGGTTTCCATTTATTTTTCAGATACTTGTTTGTCACTTTAAAAATTTACTTCCTAACCAGCTAGTATTAATAAGCTCACTTATGAGAAGGCTTCATTATCTTAAAATTTATGCTACTTTCAGAATTCATGATGCTTCAGTTTAGCCAAAGTCTATATTTAGTAGCCACGTAAGGCTTCTCCCAATGGATAGTTTTTTCTACTGGCTAACGAAGAAGCCTTTTATTATTAAATTATTATACTTCTTAGATATCTCATGTTAATCCTTCTTCTCAGTGTGTGTGTGTGTGTGTGTGTGTGTGTGTGTGTGTGTGTGTGTGTGTACATTTTTCACGTGTGAGCCAGGAGGAGTATGTAACTGTAAATATATGTTTCATGGCTGTTTCAAATCAGGTGTCTTTATGTACGAATTATCTTGTGTATTATTTAAATGTACTAATGGAAAGTGTGTAAGATTAATAAACACTTTCCATTAGTTATTTTACAGATAATTCTTTTGGTCACTTAAAAAATTCACTTCCTAACCAGGTTCTATTAAGAAGCTCACTTATGAGAAGCCTTTATTATCTTAAACCTTATTCTACTTTCATAATTCATGACAACACTTCAGTTTGGCCACAGTCTATATTTAGTAGTAGTAAAACATATCTTCAGGAGTCTAAAACAAGAATTATATCAACATAACTAGGCTGAAACTATGCCTAAATTTCAGAGACTTTGTCCACTGGATAACTTCTACTGGCTAATAAAAAAAATTAGGAAGGTGGGCTGAGCAATGGCAGTTGAAGTTTTAACATTGATAAATGCAAGTTACGTATATGGGTAACAGTAATCCCAGATTAGTGTATCAACTGTGTGATACTACTCTCAGAGTAGTGGAAAATGAAAAAGCCCTAGAGGTAATTATGCAGTCAGATTCTATGAGCAGTGCAGACAGGCTGCCAGGACAGCTCATGAGGTTTTGTCAATGTTATGCAGGAACTATGCTAGAAGGCATAATAGGGTGATTACCCCATGATAATCACCCTATTATGCAGTGCTCCAGCATTGGTTGGGCCAATGCTGGAGCACTGTACTGCATACAGGTCTGGAGGCTTGATTGATTGATTGATTGATTGATTGATTTGTTGTTTAATTGCACATTGGCAGCTGAGGCCATAATGCACCAAGTCAAAGGTCTGGAGGCCAATTTTAAGAAGAATACAGGTGGTTGATTATTGGAACAAACTTCAATCTTTTGTTGTTGTGGAAGTGGGTAGTTTGAATAAATCCAAGGAAGAACTACACAAAATTACTGGAGGGACCAGACAGATGATGTGAGAAGGTTTTTTTTTTTTTTGGCTAAGGCTTTATAAGTGTGCTTTCTTGCAGCATTTGCCACTTGGAAAGACATGAATTAATAAGTGTATTTACAATTTATTATACATATTTTTATACAAATATGCATTGTTGATCACTTTCTAAATCCAAGAATTTGTTCATCTTCATCAAATGAAAATAGTCATGGAATTCATCAGGAGTTATGTTTTTGGATTTGCTTTTCAAGTTCTCAAAAAGTAAACTTTTGAGACTGACAATTTCTTAGCAAACACAGTCTTGTATTGAAGTATTATTTATAGAAAAAGCAATTTGCAGTACAGTACTAAAGGGGACAGAAGGAATGTTCTTATCGATGCCATATGTGTAAACTAGATGAAAGTATTTTGTGTTCATGCATGGCAAAAATAAGAACAATGTTGCATCATCACCAATGCCTATAGGTTAATGGAATTCATTTATAGGCATAGGTGATATCATTAAGGAATAAAGGAGTACTGAATGCACTTATTGCTTTCCTCAGTTTTTGTGCAACATAATAAAATGTCACAATGTAAACTTTTAAAGAGCAGAATTAATTGAATTAAAAGTACACAGTGGTTGTGGTTCTTACTGCAGATTTTCTTCTAATATATCACTACCAGAGATGTGAAAAACAATTACAGAAAAGAGATGTCACCTTATACACCAAATATGGTCAAGAATTTAGGCAAAAAAAAATATATAGAGGTGATTTATATACTAGAATATATTTATAAAACTGTAAAAAATAAAAACATTTTTATGTTATAAAAATATGACTGTGTAAAATGGGCTTTAAAAAGATGGAAACATACATATCAACACTGACATGAATAGTGTTGTTCTACTATATAAATCATATCAATTACTCATTTGTGACCAACTGTAACCATAACTATCATAGCAGAGTACATACTAGCAGTGTCGATGTGTTTCAGTTTCAGGTCCTAACAATAACTTCCTTGCTTACAGTACAGCATTTATTAAACTGATATTATGGGAAATCACTATAAATCTGCTTATTTACTTCTGCCAAGTCAATTGATATGATTAATCTGTGATGAGATGAATAAGAATTCTGAGCTGCTGTTTGCGGATACACCAAAAAATTTCCAACTCGACAAGTGTAAAATTGTAAAATATTTTTTATAATTGAAAAATATAATTAAAGACTAAGAGAAACAGATACACTGAAACCAATATGAATAAATGCTGGCAGAGGGAGATTTTTTATGAACTGAAAACATTAGAAAACAAATACTTTGTGTTGTTTAAATATCTCTCACCACAAGTACCAGCAGGTTGTCATGTTGCATAAATGTTACATCTGCAAACGTATGGAGGACATTACGTGAACACCAATTGCAACCATTTTGTAGTATGTCTGTACAAGAATTACTGGGTTTTTTTTTTTTTGGCTCATTTGCAATGTATGTATACATGATCTACAATTTCTCAGACATGCTCTGGTTACAGTTGAATCATATTTTACAAGAAACGGAATTCTCAACTTTCAAAACACTCATGTGGTATGGTGTTCTTGGGGTGGGGGAGGAGACAATCTTTCAGGAACAGCACACCTACATTTTCTGTAGAATAACTTGTGAGAACTATGGGAAGATATGCTGCTTGAAAATCAGCAGAAGGTATGCATGATGGCACATTATCCCACTTTTCTCATGATATTTTTGACTTTTTTACACAAAGAGTACAATAACCAATCAATATTGATCAAAACAGCCCAGTACAATAGTTTATACAATCACCCAATCTCACACCCCTAGATTACATTGTGGGATCACATGAAATCCACTGTTTATCCATTAGCTCATTACCACTCAAGACAAACTGAAAAACTGCTGAAGCCCTCAAAAATAGTCCTGAATGCTGCACTGAACAAAATGGAGGTCACTTTGAACAGCTCCTTTAGACATTTTCATTTTATAGGCTTAATTCATTTACTTTTCATCTTTTGAAATTTATGATTAATGTTAAATATCTCAAAAATAACTTTTGAGACATTTATTTACAGAGGCTAACTGGCGCAGCATGTGTGAGGACTGGTTTGAAAGAGTGAGGGAAATACAGATTCAAATCCAGAAGAATATAGAAGTATCTATAAAAAAGGCATAAAAGAGAAACAATGTCTATGAGACAGAGTGAAGAAGCTTTCTAAGAAATGGGTCTCTAATTAACATGACTGCTCTCATTTGAATGGCATCCAGAAGCTTTGGGGCACCATCCCAGAAATAGAAACAGTATTCCATGGAAGGGAGAATTTGAGATTTAGATCAGCGTGAGTTTAGAGGAAAAATAATGCTGGAAGCAAAAAAGAAAACAGTTTTATTTACAGAGGAAGCAATATTTGTGATGTGCGTCTGCCAAGATAGATTAGAAGTCAGGGTAATCTCTAATAGAGATATGTAATCTAGTCTAGAAAACTGTGTCATCAAAGATAAGCATAGAATGCAGTAGACTCTTTCTTGCATGAAATAAGAGGGAAATGAATTTTAAATGGATTCAAATTAACTAAGTTTTCTTTACCTTTTCTTACTTTAACATTAACATTAGTAGAGGCATATGATGCAAGAAAGCAAGCTTATGCAGCATCAGCCCAAAAAAAAAAAAAAAAAAACCTTCCCATTTCACCCATCCCTATTTTCTGCAAAAATTTATCCAGATTTATTTGTCCAAATTTATCTAAGCTATCCTAAGTGCTTAAATAAATTTAAACTTACTAATTGTCCAAATTTATTTAAGCTATCAACTTCCACAACAATAGATGGAAGTTTGTTCCAGCAATCAACTACCCACTAGCCAAAGGCAAATTTCCACATATCTATTCTACAATTGTCTTGTAGAATATTTAGTATTAATTATTAACTATTTAGTATTAATAAACTAAACAGCATCTATACACTTCATTTCAAAAATCTATTTGTCACCCATCCTTCATGATAATTTTAAATTAGTATCACAATATTATGAGAAATCCAGTGATATAATAGAATGTAAAAACAGTAACAGTCTGATATAACTGTACCTACCTATTCTACAGCTATATGAAGAATGGTAATAATATTAATGTTTACAGTATTTCATAAGGTACCCATGTATTTGTATCGGAAGCCTCTATTTCCACTTCTTTGAAAGAAGCTTAGATAACAGCATTAAAATACTTGGGTTTAGATGATTTGTTTCTGTCAGAGTGCAATATGAAGAAATAACAAATAATAAATATCCATCTCCGTCTGGATATCAAGCACACCAATATGATAGACATTGCCAAGCTTGATTTTGACACAGAAATCTTTGCTGATAAAGCATACACAGTAAATATGGTTTACAATGTAAAATTGTTCTTTACATCCAGTTTCTTTGTGACAATCTCAGAGTAGTTAATCAGAATAGAGAAGCATGATCTCCCTTTAACAAACTCTAGTTCTGCTACCTTATAGCTCCACTCCTGTCAAGATAATCTTGCATTACTTCTTTAACTATTAACTTCATTACTTTAGCATTAGCAAAGGCACATGATGCAAGAAAGCAAGCTTATATAGCATTAGCCAAAAAAAAAAAAAAAAAAAAAACCTTATTTCACCCATCCACTCGCTCCAAATGTAAGGAGTTCAAATTCAAGTTCTGCCTTGAATCTATTTAAGCTATCAACTTCTACGACAGATAAAAGTTTCTTCCAGCAATCAACCACCCACTGGCTAAAGGCAAACTTCCGCACATCTATCCTACAACTGTCTTTCCTCAATTTGAATTTATGCCCTCTCAGGCAATTATTCTGAGCAGGAGGAAAAATCCCATCCACACTGAGCATGCTCAAACCATTCAAGGCTTTATACACCTCAATCAGATCACCTCGCAGGTGCCTAGTCTCCAGACACTGTAATTTGTAAAACTTAAGCCTTTCTTCATAAGAGCAACCCTTTGTTCCATCAGTTCTACATCCTTCTTAAAATCAGGCCACCAGACCGGTATACAGCCATCCCCTCGCTCCAAATGTTTGTCAAGTTTTGCCCTGAATCTATTTAAGCTATCAACTTCTACAACAACAGATGGAAGTTTGTTCCAGCAATCAACCACCCACTGGCTAAAGGCAAACTTCCGCACATCTATCCTACAACTGTCTTTCCTCAATTTGAATTTATGCCCTCTCAGAGGCGATTATTCTGAGCAAGAGGAAGAATCCCATCAGCATTGAGCATGCTTAAACTATTCAAGGCTTTATACACCTCAATCTGAACACCTCACACGTGCTTAGTCTCTAGACACTGTAATTTGTAAAACTTAAGCCTTTCTTCATAAGAGCAACCCTTTGTTCCATCAGTTCTACATCCTTCTTAAAATCAGGCCACCAGACCGGTATACAGTACTCAAAGTCTGGCCTGACAATTGCCTTATACAAGGGGATAATCACCTCCTTGTCCCTGCTAGAAAAATTCCTGTATATCATTGACAAGACACCATGAGCTACACTTGCAGACCGTCTGCACTGCTCAGAAAACTTCATATCTGCCTGCACAATTACCCCCAGGTCCGTTTCATTCTCTACCACTGTCAGTATGGTACCACAGAATTGATACGTTACTCTGGGATTACTGCTTCCCATATGTAGTACTTTACATTTGTCAATGTTAAACATCATTTGCCACCTCTCAGCCCATCTGCTCAACCTTTCCGGATTCTGTTGCAGTAGCATAGTGTCAGTAGTGTCCTTGACAACCCTGCCAACCTTTGTATCGTCTGCAAACTTGGACATTACACTTGATATACCATCATCAATATCATTTATAAATACAGAAAACAATAATGGACCCAATACTGAACCCTGAGGTACTCCACTAATAACATTAGTCCACGATGAGCAGTGTCCATTGATTACCACTCTGTCTTCTCCCCCTGAACCACCCCTTTATCCATAGCAGCAATTTGCTTCTAATGCCACACTGTTCCAATTTGTGCAGCAGTCTTCCATGTGCAACAGTATCAAAAGCCTTTCTAAGATCCACGTATACAATATCAAAGTTATTCCCTGCATCCAGTTCTTTTGTGACTGCATCATAGTATCCAATCAAATTGGTCAGGCAAGATTTCCCCTTAACAAAACCATCCTGTGTCTGAGCTATAACTGAAGTCTTGTCTAGATGACCCTGCAGTGCTTCTTTAACCAGTGCCTCCATTAATTTTCCAGGAACAGAAGTTAAACTAACAGGTCTATAATTACTTGTGTCGCCCTTTGATCCTCCTTTGTGAATTGGGGTCACATTTGCACATCTCCAGTCCATGGGTACTTCCCGAGTCCAAGGAAGCTCTCATAATTATGGTTAAGGGTTTGTTTACTTCCTTTGCTGCCTCCGTTAATATAACTGAATAGATCCCATCCACCCCAGGTGCCTTTCTTGTATTTATCTTCAACAATTTCTCCTCCACTTTACTCTCAGTTATTACAAGATTCTCTAACTTGCTGCCAGAGTTGAATACTTCTGTATTCAATGCCAGAGGTATTCCCCTCGCTGAATAACTCCTCATGTGTGAATGTCAATGCAAAATATTCATTTAGTTTGTTAGCTACCTGAGCAGGATCATCAACAGTTGACCCATCGATATCAAGTGGACCAATCTGATTCATCCCCTTCCTTCTAGAGAGTTTACATAAGTAAAGAACTCTTTGCTGTTTTTCTTTGCATCCCTTGCCAAAGATTTCTAGTGAACGCTGTGACTTCACTACTAATCTCACGGACCTGTGGCTGGTGGCACTTCACACCTCCCGAGACCCACTATTAACTGGATAATACTTAAAACCTCAATAGTACGGAATCCCGTTTATCCGGAGATTTTCATTGAAGAATACACTGACAGAACTGAGGAATTGAAAGAATCCAGGCAGGGAGCAACAGGGATAAGAAAGCGGAAAAGACTCACAATGCCGAGGTCAAATAGAGAAATGCAAAGTAATAGCGAAGTACAAGATTTCCAGGACATAGGAAAGGGTACGGAAGAACAGAGACAAGGGGAAAAGGAGAGGCAAGGAGAAAAGCTAGCTCCTCTTGACCCCACCTTGCACAGGGGACAGTCCTGGAGCAAATGCTTGTGATAAGGGCAGCCTTGAAATGATTATAAAAGACAACAGCAACCGAATCTCAGCCACCCTTAGAGCTAACATAATCCTCCAATGGACTAAAATGGAGACGATACTGCTCCAAACCAATGTGGAACATCAGAAGGCAGTGGCAGCCCTAGAGGCATACAAAGCAGATGGAGGCAACCAAATGCCACAGTGTGCCCCATCATATGCAAGCGCACTGAGGAATCCACCACCTGACAATGTGGAAACAAACCACAAGAAAAAATGACAATAAAACCTCTGAACTTGGTAATTCTCCGTCCCATAGATGAAGAAAATCACTCTAGTGAGGGAATTAAACAAAGAGTCATGGAAAACATGAAGTGACTTTCAAAACACCAGGATAAAGTCAATACGAAAAACCCATAACCCAGGAATACTGATAGAGACCAAAACCAAAGAGAAGACGGACCACATAATTACCAATAGCAAAATAACCTCGCTTGGACTTAGAGTGGAAGCCCCAAGAAGAAAGGGTCTAGCAATCATATTATTTGAGGTGAGCCATGAACTGCAACCTGAACAACTTGCAGAAGAAATATACAGGAAGAATCTACAACACAAACTGGCTGAACAGGAACCAGCCAACTAATAACTCCCAAATACAAGATAAGATCAAAAAACGGACAGAAAAGATAAGAACTGGACAATCGAGTTAACACCATCCGCGTGGCAAGTTATTAAGTCACAGAGCAGACTTTATGTGGAGTGCAGCAGCCTATGGTTCAGGGAGCATGTGGCCATACCAAAATGCTTCAGATGTTGCAAGTACGGCCACACCACCCACACCTGCACCCATAAGGAATCGACTTGTGGCCACTACTCAGGTAAGGGACATGAACATAGAAACTGTCCAAACAAAGCCAGTGAACCCATATGCGCTAATTGCAAGAGCCTGAAGCTAGAGAATATGCATTCCATCCGGGATCCAGGATGCCCGACCAACCTAAAAACCAAAGGATTATATCAAGTAAGAATCGACTATAGGGACTCTAATTAAAATATTCAATTCCACAGTACTTAGAATACACCAACTAAATGCCCAAAGAACCGGAGCAGTGGTGGAGCAGGTGAGGAGCAGAAGAAGACAACGTGAATATTATCATGGTCATGGAACCATCACCCACTAAAAGCAAGTGAGAGGATATCCGCTTTGCTACAAAGTTGTACAAAGCATGGAAGATAAACCCTGGGCAGTGATTCTAGAGAGAAACACAGAACTCACAGTCACCAAAATTCTCCAGCTGTGCACTCCTTGGGCAGCATGTGTCCAACTCATGTCCTCAGTGGGAACCATATATATCATAGCATTATACTGCAGGCCAGGTGCAGAGATAGACACTGCTCTCGCCTATCTGGAAAATGTCCAGACAACTCTGTCTGGGCAGAGAATCATAGTGGGTGAAGTGTAGGTCACAAGTCTGGCATAGTACAACACCTGAATACAGAGGAAGCAGAAACGGCCAGAAATTGGAAGACTTTCTAGCCAATTCAACATTCATATAAAAGAATCAGCCATTTTGCCTACTAACATACAGTAACTTAACCTGGGAAGCAACAAGAAACCTAGAGAAATATGTAACTGACTGGACTGTCCAAAATGAATGGACAACCTCGGACCACAGAACTATAACTTATAGTATCAGAAGAAATCTTGCAAGAGCGGCAACTGAAAAGCACATGCTACACAGATTTAATGTCCAGAAAGTCAACTGGAATGAATACAAGAACAGCACCACATTGATACTCAAACAACTAAACAGGGAGGGATGGAAAAACCCTGAACAAATGCAAAGGAAGGTGATACTGGTACTGAAAAACCAATACAGACAAATCCGAAACCTATACACAGAAAAGGTCAAGAAAAACAAAAAGGAATCTTGGGAAAAATTGGTCCAAACAACTGGTAATGAAAACACCTGAGGAGTGGTGTAAAGAATCACCACAAACAAGCTCCCCAAGGGGGAAGTAGTAATGGCAACCAAAACTCCCCAAGGACTCCATTACCACGACCTGGGAGGAATCTGTAGGAAACATACTGATACCATTTTCCAGGAACCACCCGACCAGCTGACATTGGAACAAAGAGATATATGCCAAGGCAATGAACAATACAAAAGTAATCAGACAGACCCCCATTTACAATGGAAGAAATGCAGGAGGCATCGCAAAGAACCAAGAACAGGGAATGCCCAGGCCCAGACCAAATTGAACCGGAAATGCAAAAAAGGCCATTGAATTCGTACCAGATATTCTGCTGTGCCTCTTCAATACCTGCCTTACACAGGGCCAATTTCCAGTCCAATGGAAAACTGCAACGCTCAAACTAATCATCAAAAGCCCAACCAAACCACCGGAATTACCAAACTCTTACAGACCTATAGCTTTGTTTGTTTGTTTGTTAGGTTTTATTGGCGCATTAGCAACTAAGGCTATAATGCGCACAGACCTATAGCACTGCTCTCCATGCTCAGTAATATCATAGAAAGAATGCTACACAAAAGAATAAATCAACATTACCGCAATGCCAAGCTCAACACACCCAAACAGTATGGCTTCACTCCCGGAATGTTGACGGTTGAAGCAATCTGAAATCTGCTCTGCAAGGCAAATGAGTGACCAAAAAATATTTTTTGGCCATCACAATTGACTTTGCTGGGGCATTTGACACACTGTGGTGGCTGAGCATCCTGGCAAGGCTCAGAGCGGTGCGCCTCCCTCAAAACCTTTTCAATTGTTTAAGATCATACCCACAAAATAGAAAAGTCCAGATTGTTGCTCCTTACGCCAGCACCTGTAGAACGGTCCCTGCGGACCATTCTACAGGTGGCCCCTCCCCCATGGTTTTGTTCTGGGACCTGTGAAACAGTGTTTTTGATAATTTCCTCTCCAAGGATCTGGGTGATGTCGCCCAGGCCTTCACAGACGATCTAATCCTGATGACTGCAGCGGACTCACGAGCCTGCCTGGAGACCCAAGCTAATCGGGCACTTTAGACACTTCGAGATTGGGCAAACACTCTTACAACTGGGCCACAGAAAACTAATTCCAACTTACTTTCGGGTACCATGGACCTGAGGAGGCCACCAGAGATCAAAGTTGTGGGAACCACAATCAAACTGTCAAACTACTTAAATACTTGGGTATAATACTGGACAGCAACTTATCTTTCACGCCCCATATCACCAACTTAAAACAGAAAATAAGAAGATATATGGCCTTATTGCAAGAGTGAGATGCAGGGACTGGGGGTTCAACCCTATCCCTCCTACCAAACACTTTTTACACCAGTCATATCCTACGGAACCCATGCCTGGTTCTTGAAGGCTGGAACCGCAGTCAACAGACTACTACTAGAGACAACCCAAAGAAATATCCTCCTCACGATCTCCAGGGCAAGCAGCACAAGCACTGTGGCTCTTCAAGTCCTGACAGGGGCTGTCCCGCTGGACCTTGAGGTGCTCCGATGGGGACTGATGTACCACCTTTCATGGAAAATTCCCATAAAACGAATGGATATGACTAAGGAGTATAAAAAAGAAAAGGCAAGAATATCGATCATCTGACGCAACAGTGGCAGCGAGAATAAGTAAAGGTGAGATCACCCAAAAATTTATATACAGGAACTCCCCGACTTACATAAGAGTTGCGTTCCACGGAACACTACGTAAGTCAGATTTTACACAAGACAGAGAATTTCCCCCATTTTGTGCAGCACTCACAACTGTGCTCGCTGAATTGATTGAATCAAAAAAGAAATGTTAGACAAACATGTAAATAGAATTATTTATTGTATTTATTAAATTTTTTTATCTCACGTGCAGGAAAAATTACAAAAGCATGCAATTTAAAAAAATTTCAAAATTATAAAAAAAGAGAAGAGACTGGCATAACATCAGTAAGTTTTACCTCTTGAGCATCGTTGCCAGAATCGACGTCTTCAGCTGATAAGTATGCTGCTGCAGAGGTTGAGGGCTATGGAGATTTAGAAGGGATGAGCCGCTCAACCTTACAAAAGAGCATATTAATGGATGACTGGACGATGGCTTTTTTCTTTTCATCGTAGATTTCTTTGTAGCAAGCAAGCATATCATTCACCCCTCTGTTAACTTTTATGAATCATTCGCTGTCATGATCCATCTTCTCAAACCTCGCCATTGCTGATGCAATTTCACAAAATTCCATTGCCATCTCTCCAGTGATGAAGTGTCTCGGCTCCTCATTTGGTTCATCTTGAGCTTCATCGGCATTTTCTTCTTTCACTATCACTGCCTGCAAGTCAGTAAGTTCTTCATTAGATAATTCCTTCTCTTCTTCCTCTATTAACTCCTCCATGTCTTTGGCAACAACCTCCAACTGAAGTAGTTCTGCAACCTTTACAATCTTATCTGCAACCTCTTCATGATTCGTCTTTTTCAAATCCTTCAAAGTCATTTATGTGCTGTGGGCATATTTTCTTCCATGCGCCATTTAAACAACTTTTAGTAATTTCTGCCCAGGCCTTATTAATGTTAAAGATGGCGTGGTAAATATTGTAAGATTTCCAAAATTCTCTTAACGTAAAAGTTTTCTCATCGTCTACTGCAGGCAATGCCTGAGCAAATGTTGTGCATAAATAGTATGCTTTTAAATTCGAAATAACACCCTGATCCATAGGTTGGATGAGTGAAGTCGTGTTTGGCGGTAGAAATATGACTCCCGTTCGAATTGAAATCATCTAGATGCATTGGATGTCCAGGAGCAAAGGAAGTCCACAAGCAAAATCTTGAAAGGAACGATGTTGTCTTTACAACCTCTGGAATGAAGCAGCATTTAAACCAATCCTCAAAGAGAGATATTGTTATCCATGCTCTCTGGTTCATTCGGAAGTGCACAGGCAGGGAGGGTATCCTTATTGATGCCCTTAAATGCACGAGGATTTCCAGAATAGTACACAAGCAGTGGCTTTAATCTGTAACCTCCTGCTGCATTAGCCCCAAGCAAGAGCGTGGCCCTATCTTTTGACACCTTAAAACCTGACATTGTATTTTCCTCTTTGGCAATGTATGTTCAATCTGGAATTTTTTTCCAATACACAGCAGTTTCATCAACGTTAAAATTTTGCTGCGTTGAATAGCTGCAATCATCAATAATATTTTCCAACACATCACAAAATTTCTCTGCAGCTGCAGAATTGGCACTGGCAACTTCACCATATACTTTAACATTGTGGAAACCAGTGGGATGTTTGAACCAATTAAACCATCCGTTGCTACGCACTGCTGCTCCTGCCCACGGAGGCACCCATAGATTTTGTGTTTCTTAACTAACAGCATAACTCCTCCTCCCTTCCTTTCTACTCTGTCTATCCTTTCTGTACACATTGTACTCCCCAAGTTCCAATTTTGCATTCCATATATCTGTGTGACACCAAGTCTCTGATAGCCTAACAATATCTGCCTCTGATGCCTTGATGAGCACTTCAAATTCATCAAAAATTTATTTACTATACTTCTAGCATTGGTGTACATGGAAGTATACATGCACCTGTTCTTACTATGTATTTACTTGTTCCATGATGACTCACAGCAGCTCTTGAAGTACCCAACAACTTGCACTCTAGGCTGCTGCTCATTGCAACAGAAGCAGTGCAAGAATCACTTTTGCCTCTGCCTGAGGCTACTGTTAGTCTTTTTGTCCGTGAATACCCCCAAGTTAGCAATTTTCCAACCCACTTAACACTGCCTCAATAACATCAGCAAATATTTTTGCACCCTTTCTATTTAAGTGTATCCCGTCCCTACAGAAGTAGTCTTTTCTGTTAGCAAGCACAGACCTACTGAAAAAATTTTACCCCATTAGCCTTGCACAATCTCTCCAGGGTGGGCAGATTGATTTACAAGGCTCTCATCATATACCCCCCCCCCCCCCCGATCATGTCTGGGCAGAATTGTAGACACTTTCAAATTTAACCATAACTCAACTTTTTTTCAGCATTGACCTGTACTTGTTAAGTAAATCTGCAGATCTCTTACTCTTAAGGTGAATAGTGCCAACATGTACAACAATATCACCTTTTGTGCACTTAAAAGATGATATCTGCCCTAGAATGTCATCAACTTCTGCCCCTGGCAGACATAACCTGGTCCCATTCCACCTATCCATTTTTCATAATATATTCCCAGTCTTCCTGATAATAGAGTCACCAACAATAACTACTTTCTGTGGGACTGGCACATTCTGCCTTGGTGATTGCCGCTGTGTTGCTTGATGCACAGGAGTGAGCTCTGGCATTGAGTAAGCATTAGCATTAGTAAAGGCACATGATGAGTTGGGCAGCTGAGAGCTTGATGGGCTCCTCATATTAATTTCTTTGAGGGCATCTAACCTATACCTGAAACTCTCATATACGCCCATTAGAATGCTGAGTTGGCACCTAATTTTTTGACAGTCTCTGCACATAGCACACACAAAGACATCCTCCTTGACTAGATCATGTCCTGTTCTAGACAGGTCTGCAAATGTTTCACATTTTGCACATTTTTTTAGACTGGTGCGTTGGAGAATCGCCCCCTTCAGTTCTCCTTCAAGCCAGAGCACTCTGGCTATTCTGTGATGGTTGCTTTGTTGCTCTAGTCTGGGTCATGATTCCATTTAAGTATGATTTAATTAACAATGAAATTTAATAAGATTAATAAATTTTACTGATTAACTGAAAATACTATACTAATCTAACAGATTTCTAATATAGTGCTACGTATTTCTTTATTTAGTTTTACGTTAAACCTTACGCTATGAAGTTCAGGATTTACGTTACACTATTCTGTATCGTATAACAAAGGTGGCAAAATCTACGGACCTAAGTATTAACTTTCAAAATCACTATCTAAATTCAAATAAACCAAGATCTGCAAATGGAAGGAGACTGGTATTGAAAACATCATAAAATGATCTGGAGAACCTCCAAAGCTGATAAATTGTGACAAGAGAACTCTGCACAGAATTGTCCACTCAGAATGCAAGACAACATTGTCACAGGCACACAGTTACTCAGTGTCGCTATTGGGACACATGCCGGCACCAATACAGTGCACAGGATGTTGTGGTACAGGTTACTACAGCCATGCAGCTGTTTCACAAGCCACTAATCACCCCAACTAATGCCAGATGCCATCTAGTTTGGTGTAAGGTCTGCTGTTCTCTGACCATAGACCAATGGAAAACTGTGCTTTAGAGTGATGTCACAGTACATGGTCTACGGTCTGATGGCTGTGCCTGGCTGGGTGTGGTGTATGTTTGGAGAAAGCTACCTTCCCTCAACATGAATTGCTGAGGAGGCTTCCATCCTGCAGTGAGTTGATAATAGCTGCAGTTTACCTTTTTACCTGCTGGACTGTATCGTCCTGATGATGTAATTCAGTGGAAGCGATACGATAGTCTAGGGCTCCTTTTCATGATTTGGTCTTTGACCATTGAGTGTTTTGGATAAAGTTGTGAATCCTGAGATCTATCTAGACATCCTGGATAATAATGTGTTGCCTATGTTGTGGCAGCACATCAGAGGAAAGCCCAATCTGTATCAATAGGACAATGCTCCACATCACACACTACTCACATTGTAATGGACAGGTTTGATGACATGAGCATTAAAAAAGTTGGACTGGTCAACCCAAAGCCATGAGGTCAATCCTACAGAGAATCTCTGGGATGAATTGGATCATTGAGTGCATGTGAGGAGAGACTTCTCAAAAAACAGAGCTCAACTGGTTGGTGCTTTAAAGGCTGATTAGCAGAAAATATCAGCAGACATTTACACCTAATTCTGTTTTTACACGATAGATACGTTCCTGAAAAATACGTGTAAAAAAAATTCGTGTAAAAAAAGACATTGTATTTATGGAAGAAAATAAGATTGGTTCCGGATCTAAAAAATCAGTAAAAATAATTTAAAAAAAACCACATAAAATATTCGTTTTAAGCTTATTATTTTATTTCAACAAAATACACATGTAATAATATGTAATGAAAATGTATTAAAATAAATTTGTATGCATATGAAATGAAAAAAATTCTTCATGAACAAAAAAAAATCTGTTTTACACATAACAAGATTTTATTCATTTTCACTTTCTGATAATAAATGGCGCATACGTTTGCGTACGACTGGAATATCACTGCTATCACTAGAAATGTTGTGGACATCGTCTTCTTCCTCTATTAATGAAATTCTTTCTGTGATCTCTTGAGCAAAATCAGCACGAGTCTCCTCTGTACTGATGTTTCACTGGTTTTACAAACGAATTCAGTTATTAATCGTTGTGTTCGTGTTTTGGTTAGGCCGTTATATAATTCTCTGTAAGAGGCTGTCAACAACTTCAATTCACGTTGAAACTTCCCAGTGCATTCCTCATTAGGGTCATGTTTGACAAAATGATTACCTAATTTTCTGGCCAGTTCCAGACCTATTATTAAAGGCGCCTCCGTAGCCAGGTGGGAAGGAGCAGCAGTGCGTAGCACACGCTTCTTGATTAGACCGGGGTTCGAGCCCGTCACCACCAAATACGGAGGATGCGGAAAGGTCAGGGAATGACCACCGCATATCCCCGGAGCAATATGGCCTTAGTTGCTAATGCTCCTAAAAACCAAACAACAACAACAACCTTTTATTAAATCTGCATTTAGAACAGGATCATTTTCTTCATTATTACTACGTTCTGTGGGATAAGGAGTTCCAAAGACAACCTCTAATATTTCATCTTCGCTTAGGGCTTTGTCGGTTAACAATTCATCAATATCTTCAAACAATAGATCATCGAATCCTTCTCCACCAATTTTGTGTGCCATTGTAATGATGTTGGGAAATTCGGTCGTATTAGGGATGATGGGATCTTTGCTTTTTACACATTGTGGCCAAACCGCTTTCCAACACGCATTTAAAGTTGCTGGTTTTAATTCAGTTAACGCTAATCCAACTTGATTGATACAATCCATAATTGAGAATTTCTTCCACACATCAATGACTGTTAGTGTTTCATCATTCAGTTTGTCCAAAACGTGTTGGAATGTTCGTTTTACGTAGTATGTTTTAACTGTCGCAATTATACCATGGTCTAGCGGTTGTATCAAAGATGTAGTATTAGGTGGCAGAAATAAAATTTGTACATTTGGGTGTTAAAAGACAGGATGGCCGGGTGCATTGTCAAGAATCAGAAGAACTTTAAATTCGAGACCTTTCAAATTCATATAACGTCTGACTTCTGGGACGAAACATTTGTTGAACCATTCTGTAAAGATAGTAGTGGTCACCCAGGCCTTCTTGTTTGCCATACAGTGAACAGGCAGTTTATTGATATCTACACCTTTCATTGAACGTGGGTTTAGGGCTCGATTTACCAGCAGTGGTTTCAACATACGATCTCCTGAAGCGTTGTAGAAAAATAATAAGGTCACACAATCCTTAGCTACCTTAAAACCACCAACAGTTTTCTGCGATTTGGCTACATACGTTCTGTTCGGCATTCGTTTCCAGAAGAAACTAGTTTCATCTGCATTCCACACTTCATCAGGAGTGTATCCTCCATCTTCAATAATTTTTGCAAGTTCCTGCGGGAATACTTTAGCAGCCGATTCAATTGCAGATGCAGTTTCACCTTTAATTTTTATATTATGAAGAGCATTCCTTTTAAGAAACCCTGTCATCCAACCTGTACTCGCAGAAAATTCATACTTTCTGTTTAACTGAGATGAAGTGCTTGGCTCCTTTTCTTTAATCTGTCTGTAAATTCTTAGTGCTGTTTGCTTGATGGCATTTCCATCTACTGGTACTCTTTTTTTTGTGACTGATCTTCTATCCATATTACCAGAGCCTTTTCCATTTTTTCCTTGACAATATCTCTTGTATATGATGATGAATTAACACTTACTTTTGTTCCAGAACATACCGACTTCCTAATTGCAGCTTCATTTTTCTTAATAGTTCTTACGGTAGCTTCATGTACACCAAAATGCTTTCCTACAGACGTAGCCCCTTGTCCAGTTGCAAGACGATCTAAAATTTGAATTTTAAGTTCCAAAGAAATCGCTTTCCTTTGCATTTTGGTAATAGACGAATTATTCAACATTATATAAGGGCTACAGAAAAATATCTCAGTTATAATTAATAAAAAAAGGTATGAAAAATTTGTAACCTTCCAATTTATTGACTATCGGCAAAATTAATAAATTTATATGTGCACAAATTTCACTAAAGATTCTTTCACTTTGAAATAGAGCTTACTACTAAAATGTCTTCCGAAGATACAATGCACGAATACCGTAGATATGCAAAAAATTCAAAACGTTGATGATTCATTGATACCTAGACGTACACACTGGTAAACAAAAGCACGCGTTTCAAAACGCACACACTAGCTGTTATCCAATCTATTGGTGCGTGTAATACACAAATGATACTAATATGCCACAAATAAAAAAAATTTTCTTAGAATTTAGGCAAAAAATTCATAGAAATCGTGTTAAATCAAAATGACTCGCGTAAAAAGAGAATGAAATATTTATTTTGAATTCGTGTTAAATCAAAATGACTCGTGTAAAAAGAGAATGAAATATTTATTTTGAATTCGTGTTAAATCAAATTCGTGTAAAAAAAGTTCGTGCAAAAACAGAATTAGGTGTACTTACAAAAAATTTGTGGAGAATGTTCCATGGGGAATAGAGGCTATCATAAAGGCTAAAATTTTCAGAACACATTACTAGCTTTCCTGTGAATAAAGGTTATTTGTCCAGATTAATGGCAGGGCATAGTTTTTAATGTTAATTGGGCCTACTGAAATGAATTTTAAAGTTATCCTAGCACATTATAATCATCTTAGTGAAAACAAAATCCCTTCCCTTTATAACTGACAATAGTTATTTCTTTGAATAAATCCCACAACAATATTCGATGACCCCTGCCACCTAAATGTTTTATTACTTGAAGATTCTTAATACATGATGAATCACTGCTGATAACCAGATCAAAAATATCGCTTTTCACCTATTGGCTCTCTAAGATATTGATGTAGAAAGCAATCATCTGGAAACTTGAGAAATGTTTTGCTACTCAGTGTAAGCTGCCAATCCACGAGTTCCAACTGATATCTGGAAAGTTAAAATCATTCATGAAAAGACATTCTAATTGGTTTGCCCACTATTTATCTGTAGTGTTTTACTGCAGTCATCACAGTCACTTGGCCTATAACAAACTCCAACTCTCACTTTTGTTTTCTAAAGTGTTTATGTCACATGAGAGTGATATAAACGCTTGAGAAATCAGTATTGCACTAGCAATCTATGTCTACTGGTTGTGCTGCATTTTAAAAGTTTATGTGCTTCTTAACTATGTACAACCCCCCCCCCCATCATAAGTATCCTTTCTGTACACGTTATAATCATCACATTCAAATTTTGCATTCCCAATATCAGAGTAACACCAAGTTTCAGTTATACCTATAATACAGTATTTATGAAGTACTTTTAACCAATACATCTTACTCAAATTTATTTACTATATTCCTAGCATTAGTATATATTGCAAGAAAATGTATTCCTGTTGGTGTTTTTAGTAACATTTACACAGCCCGTGTAACTGCTATTCTCATGTGGACTAGTAGTTATAGCAGGCTTTGTAATCCCCCTCCCTGCTCTCTTGCTTTTCGACTACTGCATGTCAAAATTCCACCTCTGCTTATAGCTATCATTAAATTATTAACCTGTGTATTTCCCTCCCTCAAACTAAGTTTTGCTATATATATAATACAGCCTTGATAGCATCCGAAAATAATCTTAGACTGCCTCTACTTAAGTATATTCCATCCCTGTAAAAACAGTCCCATCTGTTAACAAGTAGTGATTTTAAATTGTGTTAATAAAAACTTTGTAGCTGTTGTTTAAAGATACACCAAAAAAAGTTTCCAACTCAATGAGTACCAAATCGTAAAATATTTACTGCTGTAGGGAGCCAAGTTAGAGAAACAAGTACACTGAATTAAGTAAACACTGTTAGAGAGAGATTTTCAAGAAAAGAAAATTTTTAAGAAAAATACTCTGCTTTACTTGGTTGGGTACTCAAGTATCTCCTACCCCAAGTAGTAGAAAGTTGTCAGGTCGGGTAATTATTTAATCTGGAAGCATATGAAGGACATTACACTAACAACATTTGTATCCATTTCACACTATGCCAGTACAAGAACTGTTGCCACAAGATATGAATAAACACAGAAACTTTTGTCATTAGCTTAATATGCAATGTAAATTGCAAATTAAGCCAATGACAACCTCAATTTATCAGTCGTGTTCTGGTTACAGATGTATCATGTTTTACGAGAAATTGAATTTTTGACTCTCAAAACATTCATAAACATCTGAGCAAAAGAAAACACACATGTGATTGTAAATATTCATTATTAACATTAAGGATAAAGATAATAACATTATTATCTTTTCCCTTAATGTTTAATGTGGTGTATTGTCCTTGGGGACAATCTTATTAGTCCATATTTTTTTTATCAGCTAGGCTTTCAAGAATGACATGACATACATATCAAAATTTTCTGTAGAACAGTTTGTGGGAACTACTGGAAGAAAGCTCCCTTTGAAATCAGAGGTTGAGGTTTATAAACAACACAGTACACAATCCCACTTTTCCCATGATGTTTCTGATTTTAAATACAGAATGCAATAATCAGCAAATTAATTGGAAGACCCCGAACAACAACCACCATGATCACCTAACTTCACACTTTAGATTAATTTTGGAAATAATGCTACACTATGCAATGTTTTTTCTGTCCGGGCCCATTCTATCTCTCCTGTGACAGATCTTGAATTCAGACTCTTTAGAAATTACTACATTTAGACAGGAGTTGACCTAAAATAACTAATATCATTTTTAATTGAATAACATCACCTGGTAGTAAATCCATTATTAATTAAAAGCTTGAAGGCACTGTTGTGACCGGTTTTGGAACTAGTTATGTCACTCATCAGACAACAGGGAGCTCAATTAACCATCTTTACATTTGGCGGTGAATAAATGTATTAAATCTAAATAAGCTGACAAACAATTTTTGGAAGAAAAACTTCCAAATGAATAGTAACTTTAATTACATGAAAAACAAACTCCTAATAGTAAGCCATACAGACTTGATGCAGCAATCGAATAAAGAAGCAAGGAATCATTTCAACACAGGCACTGAAATAGTTTGAGAAAATAACACTACACTGCATTATGGTTTTCTGTCTTTACTGCATATACTATCCTTACTGTGAGGGTGATAGAGGCTAGATTTCAATAATTACATTAATTACTTTTCCATTAATTTGAACATATTTTACTTAATTATTTATTCACTCATTAAAATTATCAAGCAACCCCAAATATGTCCTAATCTGGTCAAAGAAGTGCCATAGTTCTTAATAAATAATGAGTTCACCTGCTGGGTGAACTCATTATTTATTAAGCATCCTTCAGGTGTTTATGTATGGTGTATGAAGAAAAAAAAATAAAAAGTAGATAAAATAATAATATATAAATTATAAATTAATACTCCTATAGATAACCAATCGGGGAGTACAAGTTTTCTATGTATGTAAGATCCCAAAGAGGCTAGGAGTATTGACTATACATATGTACAAGCCTAGCAGTTATGGAATATCAGTTAGCCATGATATTATTGATATCAATAGTACAGTTAATCAATTTTTTATATTTGATAATACCGAGAGCTTTTTTGATGTGGTAATATAAGTAGATATGTGGTGATTTAACTAACTTTACCTGCTTTTTACATACACCACGTGCGGCGTGTACTTCATGTCAGAAACAAAGGATTTACCCACTTATTGCCGCCTTCTCCTTTGATTTCGGCAGCTGGCCCTTGAAAAAGGTGCTGAGGTCACAGGACAAACGGCACTAAGTTATTCTTATTACTTCTCCTTTATCTTAGCACCCTTCTTTGTTCACAGTGATAGCGATTTATGTTCCGTTCCCCCCTTGTTCTTCATACTTAGCGTTACTAGTACCCATAACATTAGCACATTGCCTTTCATGAGTATATATACAGGTAGCCCTTGATTTACGTTGGGGTTAGGTTCCTGGGGGGGGGACCTAACCCCAACGTAAATAAAGCGGTGCAAATGGAATGCTTTATAAAATGGAGTCAATTGGAAATCACAGGGTTAGGTTCCGGGCACCAAAAATTTTTACCTACCATTTTGCATCGATTGTTTTATTTTACTAGCATTCTTCATAGCCCTACACACATTAGGGAGGTTTTCATCAGATTCTGTTCTCCGAATATTGCACCAGGATTCAATTAACTACTTTTACCAGCCATGGCATGTTTTTATTCTATTAAATTAAAATCTGTATAACACGATTTATTAATAGGACAATTAATAAAAAAATGTTAGCATAATAAATTTCCAACACGTGTAAATAGCGTAAACAACACCAACTGAATGCTTCCCTGCTGGACCTTTACTATCCGCATCCACGAGTGGTTACTTTGAGGGCGGGAATCTTTCTTGTCTCTGATACAAATGCACTAACTGCTAATTGGCTCAGATTGTCCTAAATTACGTGAATAGTGCACGATACATAGCACAGTATGATGCCAATAAATTTTGTCTGACGATTTTAAACTTTCAATTTATAAAAAATTGCAAAAAAAAAAAAAAAGAAATTACAAAAATAAATAAATAAAAATGGCATTGTGGTTAGTGATCGGTGCAAATCAAAGGCTACACACATATATATATATTTATTTTAAATATCATATTTATTTTAATTATCAGATATATATATAAAGTAAAAAAAGTAAAGTGCAGCCATTATCAACCCACTGCAGGATGGAAGCCTCCTCAACCATTCATGTTAAGGGAAATGGACCATAATCTGCCACGCTGGTCCAGTGCGGGTTGGCAGATCGACCGTATTCAGCAGTCAGGGGCTTGAACCCCGGTCTACTCAAAGAGCGTGTGCTATTGCACTCCCGCTCCTGCCCACTCAGCTACGGAGGCCGTTTGATACATATATATATATATATATATATATACATACATACATATATATATATATATGTGTGTGTGTGTGTGTGTGTGTGTGTGTGTGTGCTTGGTGGTTATAAAATAAGTTTCCCTAGTGTCAAAATAGAGTTAGCACTGTGAAAATCAGTGGGTATGTCATTTAGGGTATGGGGAAGCGATTTGTAGAATAAAAAAAATTAGTTCGAATTTCTGCCACCAGGGGAAAAACGACGCTGCGCATATGTAAAAGTTGTCATTTACTTCAAGACACGCTGCTTGCGCAAATGACATCCTGTTAGATAAAAGCAGAAAGGTCAACACCACCGTCGATAGCCATTATGGCTTTTACAAAAAAGGAACCTGCTCTATCAGAATAATAGTAATGCTAATGCAGCACTACATGAATATCAGAAAATTAAAGGTTTGTGCAAAGGACCTTTGATATCAGTGGGGCTTTGAAAACTAATAAAGAAATTTGAAGCGACCGGGGAGTTAGGTGTAATTCCAGGTAGGGGACGACCATGTATCGGAACAGAGGTAGTGGATGAAATGGCAGTTGCAATAGTCAGAATGCGAAACACTACCAATCAATAGTGCCAGAGGTGTGTCAAGAGACTTGAACCTTCCTTGGTCTACTGTACGTAAAGTGCTTCGAATAATTTTACACTGGCTCCCGTGCAAGATTCACGTAGTGCAAGAACTAAAGTCTTGTGATCAGCAACAATGAATAGACTTTGCTCTATGCTTTCTGGCTTGTATGGAACTTGACGATACATGGGATCAAATGATCTTATGGTCTGATGAGGCACATTTCACTCTTCATGGGGCTGTAAATGTAAAAAACTGCCGATTATGGGGAACTTCTCGTCCATCTGCTGTGCATAAAAGACCACTACAAAGTCCACACATTACAGCACGGTGTGGATTCACAGCAGAATTTATAATCGGACCATTTTTCTTTGAAGAGTCTACACCTCGTGGCCCTGTAAGGCGTACGGTACTGTGATCTTTAAGAGATCACATTATTCCCGTTCTGCAAGAAAGGCAATGCTTAGAGACCATAGTGTTCGTACAAGATGGTGCCTTCCCCACGTTGATCGAGGTGAAGGAACTGCTCCATTCAACATTTGGAAATGATCGCATAATTTCTAGACTTTCCGCAATTCTGGCCAGCCAGATCAACAGATCTCAATTCCTGTGATTTCTGGATATGGGAATATCTGAAAGACAGAGTTTACCATGGCGGCATACAGGTGTTTGTCGATTTGAAAGCAAGCATTAAAAGAGCATGTAGTCAACATCCCCAATGTGATGCTACACGAAACTGCCGCACGCACAGTCCTCTGTTTTCAGAATGTTATCTCAAGTGAAGAAAAGCACACAGAACAATATTTGTAGATTTCTAAGTTCTGATATTAAAATCTAATTCTAAGTTAAGTATTTAACCTCATGTTTACAGTGCCAATTTCTCCCTTGGTGGCGGGAATTCAAACTATTTTTTTTCCTTTTACAAATCACATCCCCATACCCACTGACTTTCACAGTGCTATCTCTAAACGTTTTGACAGTTGGGTCTCCTGAATAGGGAAACTTATTTTATAACCACCCAGTATATATCAAGTCTGCATTCAACAGTATCAACATATCAGTTCTTTTAAGCATCCTTTCATATTCACTGAAATATTATTTAAAAGAAGGAATTAAAAAAAAAAAAAAGCAGGTAGCACACCAATATAACCATATTGGTGTGTTACCTGAGATGTACTCTTACCATAAATAAAAATTTATGTAAGAACAACAAATGCCAGATTTAAAAACATTAAAATGACTTACCACCAAGAACTCCTTCATCCAAATTTTCAGTAAAGTGTGTGGCTGAAAAAAATTAAATACATTAATATCAGATTTCATTAATAAATTTATTTATAAAATGTATACATTGCAGGCATGCCTTAATTTCTAAAATTATGATTACAACCGAAGTATAGTCGTCTTCTAATGAGGTCATTGTTACTTTATATGTTAGTCACATCCCTATGTAAATAAATTCTGAGATCTGCTCCTTTATAAAGGACTGATTACTAACCCATTTATCTCTCATTTCTTTGGCATACATACATACATTCAAACAAAGGAGTAAGGAGTTTGATACATTACGGTAAAGGAGTTCAACTGAGTATAAAGATTCACAAGATAATTCAAAAAACTGACTGCTCAATGAAAAAATAGAACACGCACTTTCTAGGTGTTGGAAAAAAGAATTATTCATTTGTTCTAAAGAAAAGGAATGGCACATTGAAAAAAAAAAAAAAAAAAAAAATTGAATTAAATTGAATATCACGAACAATGGCTTTGATCCTTGTGAGAATTTCAGTACTTCTTTAGAATATTCTTGTGGATCTTTATTGAAAAAAAAAGAAGTCAACAGGTTAACCCATGTCCCCTGTTACCCCCCTCCCACAAAATGGAACTTACAAAAATATAACTTCACAGCTATCCATCACGTGAACATGGTGATGGTTTTGATAAACCATTCTTAAGTACAATACAGAAGTTTTTAAATCCTGAAGTATGTTATCTGATAATCAAAATTTCCTGAAATGTAACACAATGCACACATTACCTTTATTTATTATTTTTTTTTTACTAACAAAACACATTAAAATATATAAGAAATTGGCAGACACCATAAGTGATGTTCCATATTAGTGAAATGCCAAATCTACATAAACTTATTATTTAGTTCACTTTCAATACAAATAACCGGTTTTCACAACCATAAACAAAATTATTTGAATTACATCATAAGAATTTCATTTTAATATGGATATATCTGAGCACATTTTCTTTTTATTTCAAATTGCATTGACATATCAAATTGTAGATAAGTACTATCTCTTGGTGGAACATATCTCAGAACACTTGTGTTCCACAGAACATTTTCAACAAAACATTGGTCTAGGGTTACCAGCGTCCAAATTTTCCCAAATATATTCAGAAATTTCGATGTCATTAGGGATTTTAATTATTTGGACTGACTATGGTTCTAGGTTGAAAAAATACAACCATAAAGTGACATGAGTGTATAGCTCCCCATGTTACTATGGAGTCATGTTGCTCATCGGAACCTTAGTTATTTGCATTACTGGTATTGCAAATGCTACTTGTGCTGTTTTGATCCTGTTGTTCTCCAGTGGTTTGACTGTTGATGTTGTCTGTGTGAGGGGTGGACCTATTTTCTCTCCTGTAATTGCTTCTGTTTGGGTCCTCAAAAGATAATCTCAACACTATAACAATTTACACTGAAGCTAGCTACCATAAACCAAGTATTTATTCATTCTATATTAAGAAATATCAATTGGTCACTATTTGAGCTTTATGAGAAAATAATCTAACCAACAACAGTCCTGCACTGTTTTTCAAGCAGTGCCTTTTCATTTAATGTTGTTATTAACAAAGATCAACTTCCACCAATTTGCAGGATACCTTATTTAATATTCACACAACATTAAACAAAGTATAACTGAATTATTTTTTTATATCAAGTCTGCATTTGATAGTGTCAATCAGCATACCAGCTCTTCAACTCATTCTGCAAAAACATTTCAAAATTGATTAATAGCTTCTACAAATATTAAATTTTTGCTTCTAATAAACAGAATGGTAATGGTGGAATGCCATCACAGTCTGGCCTTTCCAATCATAAAAGTTGTGACACAGGGTAGCATCTTCTCAGTTGCCCTCATCACAGCAGTTTCTAGCCAACCCAAAATTCCAACTATAGGCAGATGATCAAAAGTATTTGAAACTGCAGCTCACCCAGAGGCTACATAATCTATGAAACATCAATCTGCTGGTGTTGGAGTCCAATCCCATCTTGTTTGAGAATCAACTCTAACTGAATTTTCACCATGTGCAAGGTGAACTTCATGAAAGGAAAGCTTAAAATGATATTTGGGGTTGGGTGAAAGGCTAAAAGATACATAAAGATCACCTTTAGTGACTATTTTCAAATCATCATAAAGTGCATGATACTCTGCAGAACATACGGCCTGAGCTTGTTGTTATTAATAATCCTAAGCTGCTGATTAAATACATAGGCGTTCAACTCTAGTTCTTCTATATGCATGTGAGATCTAGTCAACTGCAAACTCACACCTTAAATAGGCTCTATGGCACTCAGTACTGGATCATAAGATATAGATGAATACGTTATATGGCAATCCTCTCAGTACCTCAAGATCAGTGCTATACACAGACCTAGGAATTACACAATCATTAAGCTAATCACTAACAAAGTAGATACCATCAACATAATATAAATAAAATCTTGGCCAAGAAATGCTTAAAGAAACAAAGTGAGTCTTACACTACTTCTCACTAACATTTCATCCTTCCACTCAATGTTCCCAGCTAATCTCTACTGAGATTAGCTCAGAACTTGTTACACTCACAAAAAACAACTGACTTAATTTGGTTTTCTTTAGTGTTTTTTTTGGGATGTATAACAGCAAGATTATAGTCACTGAAGATAGAGTGGGGAAAAGAACCACAAAACATGATTTTTACCCTATTATCAATAAATAGATTCGAAAAACTTTACAACGTGAAGTGCATTCAGGTCAGCTATTTAGATCAAAAAAGATAACCTGTGCAATATGACATTCAAGCATTATACTCAAGTCCTAAGCAAAATCAACACATTAGAAATGAATCTGGATGAATTTTCTGGGGGGAAAAAAATTCATATAGGCCTCTGTACAAAGACTCACCCAGTATCTTTCATATTATTCCACATAACGTGAAGTTAGCACTAGTAATGGCAAATGATGAAAAAAGGCAAGCACAAGCATCAAAAAGAAAAAAAAAAAAAAAAGTTTGCGAATCACCTGTCTATCCTCTCCAGTGTCTAGCTCTTCCTTGAATTTATTCAAACTGCCCACTTCAACATTACACATTCCTAAATAATGCGTTATCAGTATGCTCATTTGTAATTAGCATATGTCTAATTAGTATGCACAAAAATATCGATATTTGTAAATTAATATGTACATATTCCGTAAAAAATGACATGTATAAAACTTTACCTGTAATGAGCACAATGTATAAAGAGTTTTTAGACTTTTAATTTTCTCTTCTCAAATGGTTTCTGTTTTTCTATACAAAAAAATATTAGATAGTATGAACCAGAGCTCAATACGTTCTACGTTGATAACAATATTTGTAAAATAATAAGAGAAGTTTACCTCAATATAGTACGTAGAACACTTCGTATGATACTCTCCAGAAATTAAAACAAAAAAAATCTAAAAACTTAAGAGTAACAAATAATTTAAAATCAATTTAACGCAATTAAAAATAAGAAAATTAATTAAACGTATTTAATGAAAAAAATTGCAAACCAATTTTCCTTGTTAATTCTGGAAGGAAAATCATTCCTGACAATTTCCCTTCCTGAATTAGGAAGTAAAATCATTTTGCAATTTTTTTCGTTAAATACTTTTAATTAATTTTCTTATTTTTAAATTATTTGCTACTCTAATATAAGTTTTTCAATTTTTTCGTTTTAATTTCTGGAGAGTATCATATGGAAGTATTCTACGTACTATATCGAGGTAAACTCCCCTTATTGTTTTACAAAGAAAAAAAATATGTACTCAATATAATTTTCTCTATAACTATGGACATTACATTTGTATACAATAGCTTTCATTGTATCAACATTGTAAAAGTAGATGTACTTTGTTCTAGCTTGTTTAGCATTAGCAGAAGCACATGATGAAAGAAAGCAAGCTTATATAGCATCAGCCAAAAAAAAAAAAAAAACCCTTATTTCACCCATCCACTCACTCCAAATGTTTGTCGAGCTCTGCCTTGAATCTATTCAAGCTATCAACCTCTACAACGACAGATGGAAGTTTGTTCCGGCAATCAACCACCTGCTGGCTCAAGGCAAACTTCCGCACATCTATCCTACAACCGTCTTTCCTCAATTTGAATTAATGCCCTCTCAGGCAATCGTTCTGAGAAAGAGGAAGAATCCCATCAGCATTGAGCATGCTCAAACCATTCAAGGCTTTATACACCTCAATCAGATCACCTTGCAGGTGCCTAGTGTCAGGACACTAATTTGCAAAACTTAAGCCTTCCTTCATAAGAGCAACCCTTTGTTCCATTCACTAATCTTGTTGCCCTTCTCTGTACTCGTTCCAACAGCTCTACATCCTTCTTAAAATGAGGCCTCCAGACCTGTATACAGTACTCAAGGTATGGTCTGACTATTGCCCTATACAAGGGGATAACCACCTCCTTATCCCTGCTAGAAAAATTCCTATATATCATTGACAAGATACCATGAGCTACTGTTGAAGACCGTCTGCACTGCCCAGAAAACTTCACCAGAAAACTCAGAAATCTGCCTGCACAATTACCCCCAGGTCCTTTTCATTCTCTACCACTGTCAGTGTGGTACCACAGAGTTGATACGTTAATCTGGGATTACTGCACCCATAGGTAGTACTTTACATTTGTCAATGTTAAACTTAATTTTCCACCTCTAAGCCCATCTACTCTACTTTTCTAGATCCTTTTGCAGCAGTTTACTGTCATTACTGTAATTAACAACTCTGCCAACCTTCGTATCGTCTGCAAACTTGGACATTAAGCCTGATATACCATCATCAATATCATTTATAAATACAGAATACAACAATGGACCCAACACTAAACCCTGAGGGACTCCACTAATAACATTAGTCCATGATGAGCAGTGTCCATTGATTACCACTCTCTGTCTTCTCCCACTCAACCATCCCTTTATCTATAGCAGCAATTTGTCTCCAATGCCACACTGCTCCAATTTGTTCAGCAGTGTTCCATGTGCAACACTATCAAAGGCTTTTCTAATATCCAAATATATGATATCAAAGTTATTCTTTGCATCCAGTTCCTTTGTGACTACATAATAGTATCCAATCAAATTGGTCACACAAGACTTCCCCTTAACAAAATCATACTGTGTCTGAGCTATAACTGAAGTCTTGTCTAGATGATCCTGCAATGCTTCTTTAACCAGTGCCTCCATTAATTTTCCTGGAACAGAAGTCGAACTCACGCTATAATTACCTGTTTCCCTTTGATTCTCCTTTGTGGATTGGGGTCACATTTGCACATCTCCGGTGCATGGGTACATCCCCTGAGTCCAGGGAAGCTCTCATAATTATGGCTAAGGGTTTGCTTATTTCCTTTGCCACCTCTTCCTTTAATATAACTGGATAGATTCCATCCACCCCAGGTGCCTTTCTTGTATTTATCTTCAACAATTTCTCCTCTACTTTACTCTCAGTTATTACAAGATTATCTAGCTTACTGCCAGAGTTGAATACACCTCTGGCATTCCCCTCAAATAAATGTGATAAGGCTCTTCAAGAGAAGAATGTTGCATATCGTAATCGGTTTGTTTCTAATTCTTCAGTTTCGTTTCTGCCTACACCAATGCTCACAACAATTGTAAAGCAGTTATTAATCAGTCCAAACTAGAGTTTGAACACGCTAAGAGCAGAAAACTTGCTTCTTGCCCTAATGGTAGCTGAGCATTCTGGTCTCTTGCCAAAGCCATTGGCCGCAACCTTTTGCCCATCTCTGCTCCCACCTCTGTCCAAACCAGATGGTTCTGTTGTCACTTCGGCCAAGGATAAAGCTGACCTGCTAGCATCCCATTTTTCTTCCAACTCATGTATTAATGATCTTGGTAAAACACCTCCCAGCATTCCCAACATGCTCCATTCAATGCCTCCTGGGGTCTTCCGTCAAAAGGATGTCAGAAGGATTTTGACGAATCTTGATGCTAAGAAAGCTCCAGGTCCCGATGGTATTTCTCCACTTGTTCTCAAAACCTGCGCTCCTGAACTTACTCCTATTCTTTGCCGCTTTTTTCATTTTCTTATTCCAAAGGTGTTTTTCCTTCTGCTTGGAAATTTCCTAAAAAGGGTGACAAATCCCTCCCATCCAATTATCGTCCCATTGCAATTACTTCTACTCTTTCTAAAGTAATTGAGAAATCAATTAACTGCCAACTCTTAAACTACCTAGAAACCTTCCGTGTGATCAATGATCGTCAGTATGGATTCCATCAGTGTCGATGCACTGGTGATATTCTGGCTTATGTTACCCATTTATGGACTGATTCAATGGAAAGGTTCAGTGAAACACAAGTAGTTGCTCTTGACATCTCAAAGGCTTTTGATCGTGTTTGGCATAAAGGTCTTCTAAACAAGCTTCCATCTTATCTTTTGCCAACTGTTTTTAGCAATTGGTTATCCAGTTTTCTCTCTGATTGCTCACTGAGGGTGATGGTTGATGGCTCTCTGTCTTCTAACTTTTCTACTAATGCCGGTGTCTCCCAAGGTTCAGTTCTTTCCCCCACTCTTTTCCTCTTGTATATTAATGACCTTCTTCCATTGACTGGAAATCCTATCCATAGTTTTGTCGATGATAGCACATTGCAATCCACTTTCCATTTTGAGAAACCTTGTCCCGCTCAATCAGCTTCAATTTCTTGAAAATCTGCTACCAATTCCTTAAACGCCAATCTTCAGGTAATTCTCCAATGGGGCAAAGAAAACTTTGTTGATTTCAACCCTTCTAAAACTCAGTCTTGTCTTATATCTCGCAAAAAGGATTCTTCTGCTCCTATGCTTATATTTGGTGACACTCCAATTTCTAGGCAAAATGATATATCTCTTTTGGGGATTACCCTGACTTCTAATCTCTCTTGGCACAAGCACATTACAAATATTGCTTCCTCTGCATCTAAAAAACTTGGTTTTCTCTTTCGCCCTCGGCATTACTTTTCTCCCAAACAGCTGCATAAAGCTCTGTATAAATTGCAAATCTGCCCTGCCATGGAATATTGTTCCCACATCTGGGGGTGGTGCCCCCAAAACCTCTCTCAGGCTTCTTGATTCCATTCAGCAGAGGGCGGAAATGTCAGGGAATGACCACCACATATCCCGGAGCAATATGGCCTTAGTTGCTAATGCTTCTAAAAAAAAACAAAAACAAAAAAAAAATAAAAATCAGAAGAGGGCAGTTAGGTTAATTAATGATTCATTTCTAACAGAGTCTTTCCACTCGCTCTCCCATAGATGTACTGTTTCTGCTGCATGCCTCGTCTACAGATACTTCCATGGGCACTGTTCTTCTGAATTGGCTTCTATAATTCCCGCTCTCTCTTTCAAAACAGTCCAAACATGTGCCGCCACCAGCCAACATCCATTTACTGTCCAACTTCAAACTCACAGAACCAACTTTTCATCTTCCTTGTTTATTCATTCAACTGCCGTTTTCTGGAACAACCTTCCTTCATACGTATTTCCTGAAAATTACAGTCTACAAAAGTTTAAGTCCAATGTCAACAAATATCTTCTTTTGTCTTCGCAACCTCCAACCCAAGCACGGTACTAAGTACTATAGGTTCTAATACCTCTCGTGTTTGGGGTTTACATAAAAAAAAAAAAAAAAAAAAAATGTAGAGGCAAAATATTCATTTAGTTTGTTAGCTACCTGAGCAGGATCATCAACAGTTGAACCATCGATATCAATTGGACCAATCTGATTCATCCCCTTCCTTCTAGAGTTTACATAAGTAAAGAACTCTTTGCTGTTTTTCTTTGCATCCTTTGCCAAAGATTTCTCGTAATCTGCCTTCACCTGCCTAACCTCCTTTGTAACTTTGTTACAGACTTGGTTACTACTAGCTTATATCTATCATATGCTTCTGTGTCACATGTTAATTTATATGTATCCCATGCATTTTTCTTCTCTGTCACATGTCTAATTAGTTCATCTGACATCCATTTAAGCCTAAATCTTGAACAATATTTCTTTGTTGGTATAAAAAGCCTTGTAGCTTGCAAGATTAATTCTTTGAATGCTTCCCATTTTGAATTTGCTGTTGGTAACATCACCGTATAGAATTTAAATATAATCTCAGACCGCCGTAATCATCTTTACGAAAGCAAAAACCCTTTCCTTTACCCTTAATGGTAGTTACCTCTTTGAGTAAATCCCACTTCAGCACACTGTGATCACTGCAACCTAGTGGTTCCTTTATCTGCATATTCTTGATGCATGAAGAATCATTACTGATAATCAGATCAATACACCCTCTAGTCGCCTCCTGAACATGCTGCTGTAGAAAACAATCATCCAATAAATCCACAAAAGCCTTGCTAGCGTGTGAGTGACCAACCCACAAATTCCAGTCAATAATCGGGAAATTAAAATCCCCCATTATAAGACACTCTAATTTACTGGCCCACTATTTCTCTGCAAAATTGCGCATTATACTCATCAGATTCATGTATCCCATCCTTGTAAAAATAGCCCATCCTTTGTTAAAAGGATGGGCTATTTTTAGCACAGACCTTGCTAAGAGAAGTTCTACCCTGTAAGCTTTGCACTGTCTCTCCAGGATAGAATGATATTAACATCAATAATGACATTGATATTAAAGAATGATATTAATGTCATCTCCGATGATATTAAGAGTAGGAGATCTGGGGATTGACTTAACAAGTACACGGCAATGTTGAGAAAAAGCTACAAGTTGGATTGTTTGTTATTTGGTTTTTAGGTGCATTAGCAACTAAGGCCATATTGTCCTGGGATATGCGGTGGTCATTCCTTGACCTTTCAGCATCCTCCGTATTTGGTGGTGACGGGCTTGAACCCCGGTCTAATCAAGAAGCGTGTGCTATGCAGTGCTGCTCCTTCCCACCTGGCTATGGAGGTGCCTGCTACAAGTTGGAGTAAATTTGAAAGTATCTATAATTTGGCACAAACATTAGGGAGGGGAGTACATGATGAAAGCCTTGTCAAGCAATTCTATCCTGGAGAGACAGTGCGAAGCTCACAGGGTAGAACTTCTCTTAGCAAGGTCTGTGCTAAAAACAGCCCATCCTTTTAACAAAGGATGGGCTATTTTTAGGATGAGATACATTTAAATATACATATACAAGGATGGGATACATTTAAACAGAAGGGGTATAAGAATATTTGCTGATACTATTGATGCAGTGTTAGATGACTGCTATTTTCTCTCTCTTCCCCCAAGATAGCAGTTTTCAAACTGCTATCTTGGGGGGGGGGAGAGAAAGAGAGAGAGAGAGAGAGAGAGAGAGAGAGAGAGAGAGAGAGAGAGAGAGAGAGAGAGAGAGAGAGAGAGAGAGAGAGAGAGACAATAATAGCAGCCACAGGCAGAGGTGAAAATGATTTGGGACATGTACAAGCTTGAAAAGTAAAGTGTCGGGGATTACAAGGCCTGCAGAGGATCCACACGGGACAAGCACAAACATGGGCTGTGTTAGAGTTACTAAGAGTTAAAAAAACCAAAAAAAAAACCAGATGCGTGTTTACTTGAATATATACTTAGATCAGGAGTATAGTAAACAAATATGATGAATTTGACATACTGGTTTAGTCATCAAAAGGAGAATTGTAGGAATATCGGAAACACAGGGCCACTCAGGCATAAGCAATGTGGAATTTGATTATGGTAAGTAAAATGTGTACAGAAAGAACAAATTTCATTTCAATATTCCTCTTTTGCAATTAGATGTTCCCTAGAACTAATATTCTATATGCATCATTTTTCCAAACATCCAGTCCTAACATTGTCCTATTGTCAAGCAACAGATAATAAATACAATACCAAAATAATGGCAACTAGTGAAACATAAAAAACACACATGTACACAAACTCAAAAGAAGACTAATTATTTAGCCCAACTGATTTCTGCTAAATGGTTATCTAACACAGACCACAGAAATGTAAAACCCTATTACCTCTTCTTATCTACTCATATCAATCTGTCTTTTCCTTAAAATGATCGTATTTAGAGTAACTACTGTCTCTGGTTCATAAAATTCCCAGTTCTGTGAGCCCAAAGAAATGTGTTATAGTTGGTATTAATGTACAATTATATAACAAATTCAGAGGTCTGCCCTTGAGCCCCCATTCAACTCATGAAATGCTCCTTGATGTTGTTGTTATGGGAGTTTCTGGTGCAAGGGCTACTTAGGCAGGTCACATTGCTCATATCACAAATTATACTTTTGGTTAAGAAGCATATGGAGTCTAAGGCTGTGCACACACTTGACGTGGGGGGGAATGCAATGTTGAGTCACTTTGGTGATACATAAGCATTAGGAAAATAAAATTGAGAGTAGAGTGTGTTAGAGGCCAAATGACTGTGATGAGTATAATAAACAAATAGAGTGGACAAAAACAAATACAGTAAATCAGAATGTCTAATAATGGAGGATTTTAAACTTTTTTCATGTGTTGACTAGAACTTGTCAGTTGGGCACTCACACAGTAGCCAGACTTTTGTGGATTTATTGAATGACTGTTTTTCTACACTAGCATCTTAGAGAGGCAAGGAAAAAAGTCAATGCTCTTGATTTGATTATCAGATGTGTCTCTTCATTCAATAAGAATATCCAGATAAAGGAACCACTAGGTGGCAGTGATCATAACATATGTGGGATCTACTTAAAGATACAACCAGTGTCAAAGTACAGGGAAGAGATTTTGCTTTTGTAAAGACAATTACAGTGGTGTGGTTACAGATAATTTTGAAATTCCTATCAGTCGAAGCCTAACTGATGTTTTATCAACTGCAAATTCAAAATGGGATGCAATCACAGAAGCTACTAAAACTTTTATGCTAACTAACAGATTCTGTCAAAGTTTAAACCTAAATATCAAATGAACTGATAAGACTAGTGGCAGAGATGACAAATGCAAAGGATAAGTACAAATTAGCAGGGGACACAGAAATCTGTAGTAAGTATAAACTAATCTACTATCAAGTCATGAAGGAAGTCAGACAACTTTAGATAGATTATGAGAATCCTCTGATAAAGAATGTAAATAAAAGTAGAAAAGACTTCTTTACATTCTTTGGCTGAGAAAGTAAAGACTTGTTTACTTCTTAACATTAGAAGGAATGGGATGAATCACATTGATCCACTAGACACAAATGATATAACTGTTGATGAACCTGTTCAGGTTGCTAACCGATTAGATATTTTCAATGAGATTTTTTTTTTTTTGGAATGGAGATGCCAGACATATATTGAATTCTAACAGGGAGTATGAATTCTAACATAATTTTGTGAAACTGACTAGGAAAATGGAAGAGAAATTGCTGAAACTAAAAGTAAATAAGGCACCTCTGATCTATCAAATTACATTAATAGAAGCTGCAAAGAGGTAAACAAATCATTAGCCATAATTATGAGAGCATCCCTGGATTCAAGGGAGGACATATGGACTGGAGATGCAAATGTATACCCATTTCACAAAGGAGGATCAAAGAGTGAGATGAGTAATTATAGACTTAGCTTCTGTTCCAGGGAAAATAATGGAGTCACTGGTGAAAGAAGTAATGCAGTACTATCTGCACAGGAATGAAGTAACACAGCATGATTTTGTTAAAAGGCAATCTGGTCTGACCAATCTGATTGGATACTAATCCAATAACAAAGAAACTGGATGCAAAAAAATAATTTTGGCATTATATACTTCAAAAATTAGACTTCAGATAAGCACTGGATGTTGTTCCACATAAAATGGTGCAGTCTGGAATTAGCAACATGCTACTATTGCTATACATAAAAGAATGGTTGAATGAAAGGAGAAGACAGAGCGGTTATCAATCAGCCCTGCTCTCCTTGAACTAATTTTAGTGGGCCCCCCAGGGTGGGTTCAGTACTGAGCCTATTGTTATTTTCAATATTTATTAATGTTATTGATGAAAGAATATCAGGCTTAATGTCTAAGTTTGTAGATGATACAAAGAATGGCTGGGTGGTTAATGACAGCAGTCACTGTATACCACTGAAACAAGAACTAGAAAAATCATGCAAGTAGGCTATGAAGTTTGACTGACACAAAGTAATACCAGGGCCGTACTTATACTTCTCGGGGCCCCGAGGTGCTAAGCTTTTACAGGGGTCCTCTTTTAGGATACCAACCCAAAAAAAATATATATATATATATATAAATAATATCAAAAATTATATTACAAACATATTATAAAAACATCCACATCTTGTTTGTTACCAGTAAATAATATCAGGTGCATTATAAAAACAGCAATGCAATAGCTAAATTATGAGTTCATACAATTTATGTACATGAATATTTTTTCCTTAGCTTTGCCTTTGAAAAACTATCTATTAAATCATCGTAATTAATGCTGTTTAGATTCAATAAATGACAAATTACTCATTTTATATTAAATTATTCCTCAAATAGTTTTTTACTCATTTGAAAACAAAAAATAACCATTCCCTGCATGCATTTGTTACAGGCATTGTGAGAAATATTTTCAGCATTGTTTCAAGATTCGGAAATGTTGATCTAAATTCATCATTAATAATACTGTATGTATATACTCAATATTTGAACCATTTTCTTCTTTGGCATTGCTGATGTTATGATTAATGCCTTTTTGATATATCCGCAGCAAGGCCTCTAAGGTTGGGATTATTCATACCACAAATTTAAACAGATACACCAATTGTTTAAAAGTGATTTAATAATAAAATAAAATGATACAAAAGACTGTAACATAATATTTACAAAAATTGATTATTTAAAAAAAACTAGTTTAAGACAAAAATAAGTAAATACGTTAAAATGCATTAAAATATAAATGTAAAAGCGATAAAAACACTATTGAAGCTTTCGGAGGTGTCTGCCTCCTTCCTCAGCAATAATGAAACTTAAGTGACACATCCTAAAATACCAGGTTCATGGCACACATGGATGACCAGGCACATACTCGGTATTCTTTTCACGTGTACCAGAACTGGAAGTGGCCCGGGGGCGTGGAAAACTAAAATGTTTATCTCTGGCAAAAACCACCGCCTCAAAAAGGGGGTGAAGTCGTATTCCTCTATCTCTATTTATGCTATTGTTGCCAGAGGATCCAATCCACAGACTTTCTAGCCACTTGCGGTCCCAGAATCTATGTGCCCAGTCAAGGATGACAGCGTCTTCGGGGGAGACCTGGTGTTGTTTTTCCCAATAGTGCTCGGCAATGGCGGATTTATTGAGCTCTGCGGTCCATATCGCTCTTGAATATTCCCCCAGACGGTCCTCAAGACACCGTCCTGTCTCCCCATGTAACATTCCCCACAATCCGGGGATTGTTACGTGGGGGAGACGGGAGAACCAAGGTTTATAGGAAACCAATGTGTAGGGGCCAGAATACACATTATAGGTCGGCACAGACTGCCCAACATAAAAATAGTGTGGCCAGAGCACTTTTGGGTAGGGTGAGGACACATTGCAGCACCTCTGAGGAGGGGGAGAAGGAAATTAGGCAAATTACAACGGATCTTAAGAGGTGCAGTTACCCCCAGAGAGTCATTGATAAATACAATAGAGAGGAAGAGCCCAATCGGAATACCCAATTGGGTATTCCGCCTGTACCGCTTACCACAGTGTATGTTCCCTACTATCCGGGCCTGTCAGATCGCATCACGAAAATGCTTCGCAACTTTCAGACGCTGTGTGCAGCTCCCGGACCGGAGGTTGCACACAATAGTGTCCCAGGTCAAAGACCATTACTAGGGATTCTAGTAGTGGGGTCGTATATGAGATCACATTCCCGGATTGTGGGAAATGTTACGTGGAGGAGACAGGACGGCATCTTAAGGACCGTCTGGGGGGAACATTCAAGAGCGATACGGACTGCAGAGCTCAATAAATCCGCCATTGCCGAGCACTATTGGGAAAAACAACACCAGGTCTCCCCCGACAAGGCTGTCATCCTTGACCGGGCGTATAGATTCTGGGACTGCAAGTGGCTGGAAAGTCTGTGGATTGGATCCTCTGGCAACAATAGCATGAATAGAGATAGGGGAGTACGACTTCACCCACTTTTTGAGGCGGTGGTTTTTGCCAGAGATAAACATTTTAGTTTTCCACGCCCCCGGGCCACTTCCAGTTCTAGTACACGTGAAAAGAATACCGAATATGTGCCTGGTCATCCACGTGTGCCGTGAACCTGGTATTTAAGGATGTGTCACTTAAGTTTCATTATTGCTGAGGAAGGAGGCAGACACCTCCGAAAGCTTCAATAGTGTTTTTATCGCTTTTACATTTATATTTTAATGCATTTTAACGTATTTACTTATTTTATTTTAGTCTTAAACTAGTTTTTTTTAAATAATCAATTTTTGTAAATATTATTTTACAGTCTTTTGTATCATTTTATTTTATTATTAAATCAGTTTTAAACGGTTGGTGTATCTGTTTAAATTTGTGGTATGAATAATCCCAACCTTAGAGGCCTTATTGCGGATATAGTTAATGTTTATGGCCATACAGTTTTGCGGCACATCCGACGGTTCCAAAGATACAGCATAGGTGAGTCTAAACAGCAACAGCACTTAAGGTTTGCCTACCATTGCAGGGATCATAATCTTATTCCACATGAATTTAGGATTAAGGCACCATTTAAGGATGGCCGTCTGTCCAGGATTATCACATGGTATCAAAAGAAGGTTTTGAATACATGGATTCAGAAACTTCATGATGATTTGAGACATAGTAGGAGATTGATTGAAGTAGCATTAGGTGATATTAGTAGTAGATTGTCCCCCCTGCACCTGATGGGTGTTAAAAGGTTAGTTCTGGAGAGGGTGAATAGGATTGCCTATTTATATAAACAGAGACATATTAGGAAGTTCAACACATTATTAGAGGAGCAGTCCGATATACTTTGGGGTAGTAATCATTCCAACTTCATTCAGAACTTAAGTGGCAATCCTTTAACCCAAGAACAAGAGGGACTTTTAGCTCTTGGATCTAAGTTTGCATTGCTGCCCCCCAAACCTCCAATTACCGAAACATCCATGGGCATTGAGAGGGCAATTAGCAAATTACCTGAACATACTGCCAATCAAATTAGTGTTAAAGCTGTTTCCATACTGGGCCAGGCAAAAATGGTTGCTCCAAATCTTACCCCGAAACAGAAGAAAGCGATAGAAGAACTTAAACGGGACGAAGACATTATAATTCTACCAGCAAACAAAGGCAGATCAACGGTGGTATTAAGCAAGCAAGGAAGATTACCACAACAAAGTGTTAGACTTATTAGGTGATAGTGGTACTTACAAGATTATCCATAGAAACCCCTTGGCTAGCTTAGAACAGCGTGTAAATAAGATGCTACTTTCCTGGATAAAAATGGAAAATATTTCAAAGGACCAGTATTGGTCCATGCATGCAACAGGGTATCGGCTGCCCAGATTTTATGGGTTACCCAAGACGCACAAGGAGAATGTTCCATTATGGCCCATAGTTTCTTTCATTGGCAGCCCTACGTATGCTCTATCTAAATATCTGGTGCAGCTGATTTCTCCTGTTGTGGGTCGGTCCATGTTGGTCGTTGGAAATAGTGTGGTATTTGTGAACTTTGTAAGGAGTCAAAATATAGGGGAGGACGAGATGATGATGTCATTGGACGTAGTATCATTATTCATGTGTATCCCCATAGCACATGGGGTAGAATGTGTGAAATTGGCTTTACAGAAGGATGATACCTTAAGTGCTAGATCCCACCGAAACATAGATGATATATGTTGTGCTGTTGAATTATGTCTTTCTAGTACAACCTTGGTTTTCCAAGGAGTGATGTATAAACAGGTTCACGGCACAGCCATGGGTTCTCCAATCAGCGCCATTGTCGCAAATCTGGCTGTAGAGGAATTAGAGAATAGGATATTTGCGAGATTGGAGTTCCCTATGCGTAAGTGGAAACGATATATCGATGACATTTTCACTATTGTAAAGAAGGGGAGAGAGAGGAAGATGTGGTCTCGTTTCTCAATGATTTTCCCCCCTTTATAAAATTTTCCCCCCTCCTTTACCTCGGAAGTTGAAACAGATGGCACCCTCCCATTTCTAGATATAATGGTGTATAGGGAAGGCCCCAGACTTAGAACCAAGGTTTATAAGAAACCAATGTGTAGGGGCCAGTATACACATTATAGGTCGGCACAGACTGCCCAACATAAAAATAGTATGGCCAGAGCACTTTTGGGTAGGGTGAGGACACATTGCAGCACCTCTGAGGAGGGGGAGAAGGAAATTAGGCAAATTACAACGGATCTTATGAGGTGCGGTTACCCCACAGGGTAATTGATAAATACAATAGAGAGGAAGAGCCCAATCGGGTAGTTCCGCCTGTACCGCTTACCACAGTGTATGTTCCCTACTATCCGGGCCTGTCAGATCGCATTGCAAGGATGCTTCGCGACTTTCAGACATGCTGTGTGCAGCTCCTGGGCCGGAGGTTGCACACAGTAGTGTCCCAGGTCAAAGACCCCGTTACTAGGGATTCTAGTAGTGGGGTCATATATGAGATCACATGCCCGGATTGTGGGGGAGACAGGACAGCGTCTTAAGGACCGTCTGGGGGGGAACATTCAAGAGCGATACGGACCGCAGAGCTCAATAAATCTGCCATTGCCGAGCACTATTGGGAAAAACAAAACCAGGTCTCCCCTGACAATGCTGTCATCCTTGACCGGGCGCATAGATTCTGGGACAGCAAGTGGCTGGAAAGTCTGTGGATTGGATCCTCTGGCAACAATAACATGAATAGAGATAGGGGAGTACGACTTCACCCCCTTTTTGAGGCGGTGGTTTTTGCCAGAAATAAACGTTTTAGTTTTCCATGCCCCCAGGCCACTTCCGGTTCTGGTACATGTGAAAGGAATACCGAGTATGCACCTGGTCATCCACATGTGCCGTGAACCTGGTATTTAAGGATGTGTCGCTTAAATTTCATTATTGCTAAGGAAGGAGGCAAACACCTCCGAAAGCTTCAATAGTGTTTTTATCGCTTTTAAATTTATATTTTAATGCATTTTAACGTATTTACTTATTTTATTTTAGTCTTAAACTAGTTTTTTTTAAATAATCAATTTTTGTAAATATTATTTTACAGTCTTTTGTATCATTTTATTTTATTATTAAATCAGTTTTAAACGGTTGGTGTATCTGTTTAAATTTGTGCCTTTTTAATATATCACTGTTTTAATTCCTGCTTCATTTAATTTGTTGTTTATTGGCAATTTCAGGTTTTTAATTCAAATGAGACTAACAGGTTAAAAGTAATATAACTGATAATGATTCAATATAAAAAATTAACACTTGATTCAATTCATATTTTAAAAGCAAGAAAACAAAAAGCTTTCAATAAAGGAAACATATACCACAGACACAATAGATAATGAAAGATTATATAGATTTGAAATTTTCTGTTACAACAGAATTAAAATTTATTAAACTACAACACTACTTTCAGACAGCTAGATATATACCTGTATTTACTTCAGTGTGTGTGTGTGTGTGCACTCCTAAGTAATCACACTTGGCAGACTCTCGAATCCATGGGTGGTCCAATTAAAAGAGTTTCTGGAGAACAAATAAAATTTCCATATAATGAACTGATTTCGAGAGGCCCGGGTACACATTGTTCACACCTCTGGCCTTTAAGCAATACAGCTTCTGCTGTAGAAAGCATGAATTAAGAGCTAGAAGGATTAATTCCACAATTCAGTGGTGTTCATAACACATTTACAACTGCCTCTCCCACAAACTGTACTGAGAAGTCGTGCTGGTCAACTGCTTTCTTGTGTTCATAATTAGTGGAAACGATTAAGGCAATGTTTAATCGAAGTAGATAATATGCCGTGGTCAACCTGTTCTACTGTTACACCTTATTAGAGAATTATGAGAAAGTGATTTTCCTTTACTCAGGAAATTAATCTGTTCTTTCGAAGAAATGAGTCATCCACACTTTCAGTAAATTTCACCAAGTGTGCCTACTATGTTTACATCGTAAACATAGTTGGCACAAGTGGGTCCTAGTTAACTTAAATTTTTTTTTTCTTTTTTTAATCACAAATGTATAAAGTACTTACTACCCCCATTTTGTCCATCCATCCAACAGTCAGATTTTCATGAAATTTTATATTTGGATCTGTTAGAAAGATTTGTCAAGCATTTCAAAGTTTATTGATCTGAGACTAACAGAAACCTAGCATGTCCTCCCCCATGCATTATCTTATATTTGCACCACTATTTGTCTGTGCAGACAAAGAGTGGACCAATAAATCATATTGTCTTATAATGGGGGATTTATCTTTCCGAGATATTGACAGGAACTTGTGGGGTTGGTCACTTATGCAGTAGCAGAAATTTTCTAGATTTATTGGATGACTATTTTCTACACAGCATTTTAGAGAATAGTAGTAGTAATAGCAAATGATGCAAGACAGCAAGCTTATATATCATCAGCCAAAAAAAAAACCTACACAGTTCATTCTATCTATACCCTCCAAGAATTTGTCTAGTTCTTCCTTGAATTTATTGGCCTGTTCCAACAATCAACAACCTGCTGGTTGAAAGCAAACTTCCACACATCTATTTTTTTTTATTATTTTTTTTTTTATGAAAACCCCAAACATGAAAGGTATCAAAACCTATAGTACTTAGTACCGTGCATGGGTTGAAGGAGAAGTATGGGTGGGGGAAATGCCGGAAACTTTGCTCTAGAGACTAAACATGGGTTTCACCACTTCAAGCCTCCAATAAGCAAAGTGGTGGTATTTCACTGGTTGATGAAAGTCATCTACCACCTGATGCTGCAACCATCCTTCCTCAACTTGAATTTATGCCCCCTCAAGTGGGTAGTCTCAGCAAATAGAAGAGTGCCATTAACATTCAGTTTACTCAATCTATTCAAGGCTCTAAAAACACCTCAATCATATCTTCCCATAGGTGCCTGGTCTCGAGATGCTGCAATTTGCAGAACTGAGGCCTTTCTAGGTAAGACCTTTTGTTCCCTTCACCAGTCTGGTTGCCTTTCTCTGCACCTGTTCTGGCAGATCTACATCCTTCTTAAAGTGAGGCCACCACACCTTATATAGTACTCAAAATGAAGCCTAACCACGGCCATATACAAAGGGATAATCACCTCCGTATTCCTGGTAGCAAAGTTTCTGCATATCATTGATAAAACCCTGTGAGCTGTTCCTGGCAGTATGTCTGCATTGCTCAGAGAATTTCACGTCTGATTGCACAATTACCCCAAGGTCTTTTTCATACTCCACTAACCTGAGTGTAGTACCACACAGTTGATAAATTACTCTGGAATTACTGCTACCCATATGCAGTACCTTGCATTTCTCAGTGCATTGACCCAATTTTCCTAGATCTTGCTGCAGTAGCTCACTCTGATGATTGACATTACCCACCTTGCCAACTTAGACATTAAGCTTGATATACCTTTGTCAATATCAGTGATAAATATTAAAAATAATAGGCCCAGCACTGAACTCTAGGGAACTCCACTAATAATGTTAGTCCATGAAGAGCGATGCCCATTGATAGATAACTACTCTCTGTCTTCTTCCACTTAATCATCCCTTTATCCATAGAAGTAACTTGCCGTTAATGATTCATTTCTCCAGTTCGTACAGCAGTCTTTTATGTGCAACAGTATTAAAAGAATTTCTGAAATCCAAATATATGATGCCAAAATTATTTTTTGCATCCAGTTTCTCGGTCACTGCATCACAGTAGTAACCTATCAGTTTAGTTAGACAAGACTGCCTCATAATAAATCCATGCTGTGATTGCAGTATAATTGCAAACCTGTCCAGATGGTCCAGCCTTTCAAAGAGACAGCAAGAAAAAAGCAATACTCTTGAGCTGATTATCAAGAATGGTCAAGCATGCGTTAAGAATATCCAGATAAAGGAGCCACTAGGGGGCAGTAATCATAATATATTGACATGGGATATACTTAAAGATAAAACTACTGTGAAGGGATTCTGCTTTTGTAGAGGTGACTACAGTGGTCTCAGGCAGTTCTTAAAAATTTATACAGTGGGACCAACTGATGAAGTTATTAACAAGCAAATTCTAAATGAGAAGCATTCAGAAAAGTAATCACAGAAGATTCTAAGCTTTTTACATCAACTAATAGATATAGTTCAAGGGACCGAAATGGATGTCAGATGAGGCTAATGGCAGAAAAGAAAAATGCATGGGATAATTATAAATTAGAAAAGGACTTGGAATGCTTCAGCAATTATGAACTAGCCTACAATCAGGTCACTAAAGGGGTTAAGGCAGATTTTGAGAAGTCCTTGGCTATAAAAAAAAAAAAAAAAAAAAAAAAGGTAGAAAAAACATTCTTTGCTTACACTGAAAGCACAGAATTCATGGGATAACTGGTTCCTGGGCAATGCAACACTCTCACCATTGGACAAACCTGCCGCTTGGCAGGTATATAGGTACACTGCATTCACATAGACAGCAATTCGATGTCGGTATGGATAAACATTGTGAGTTAACCGACTTTGAAAGAGGGATGATAGTGAATGCCCAACGTACAGGTCACTATCGCAGAGGTGGTACAGAAATTGCACTATCCCCATTCAATAGTATCAAGAGTGCATCGGGAATATGCCATTTCCGGAATAACATCTCATTGTGCAGTGGGCGGAGAAAGGTGGTGGACGAACGTGGCCTTCAACATCTGTCTTGCATTGTTTCAGCCAACCGGAAAGGCATAAATCACCACTGACTTCAATGAGGGAGATGCCAGACACATCTAAACCAAGATCATCAGGTGATCATTAGCCGCAATAGGTTATGGGAGCCGCCAACCCACAAGAGTCCCATTGCTAACACCACGACACAGGACTCTATGCCTCACCTGAGTGAAAGAACATCGGCACTGGACCTTGGATGATTGGAGATGGGTCTCCTGGTCCGATGAGTGCCGTTTCGACTTACTTCAAGCAGATGGGAGGGTGCATATATGGCAGAAACCACACGAAGCTATGCACCTGTCACTGTCATGTCAACAAGGAACTGTTCAGGCAGGTGGACAGTCCCTAATGGTCAGGGGCATGTTCAAATGGCACACATTGGGACCTCTGGTACATCTAGATGCATCTCTGAATGGTCGAGGTTACATGTCCATCTTTGCATTCCATCTGTGGGTGCACGATGACCATCATGGTCAACGTGCACCCACAGAGCAATGGACTCTTCAAGCAGGATAATGCACCTCCCCACACAGGTGGTGACTAGAACATGGCTTGAAGAGCATTCTGCAGATTTTACCACCATAGAATGGCCTCCCCTGTTCACCAGACATGAACCCTGTGGAGCATTTTTGGGATGCTATGGAAAGGTTCATTTGAGTTTTGGATCCTCCACCCAGGAATGTGATGGAATTATCGACAGCGATGCAGCAAGCATAGATGGAAATACCTGTGGAATGCTTTCATGAATTAGTGGACTCAATGCCTCACTATAACTGCCCTCATCTGGGAAAAAGTTGGGCGTACCCATTACTAGGTAGGTATCCCATGATTTATGTCATTTATGTTATATTAACTCTAGAAAAGAAAGAATGACATTGGCCCACTTGTTATGAATGGCATAACCTCACATGTAAAGAATTTTTTAGGGATGGGAGCACCAGTAGTAGATCAAGTTACAAATAGAACTAAATGATTTTATTATTCTAACAGAGAAGAAAATGGAAGAGAAACTTCTGAAACTAAAAGTAAGAAATTCCATGACGCTTCTTAAACCTTTAAGAAGCGTCATAGAATTTCTATTCGTAGTGTGTGGAGAAAAAAGGTCTGCTAATCACAACGGAGTTGCTGAATATGTGGACAAATTTGTGAAGCATGTAGCTAACAAACTCCTCAGTCCCAATCAGCTGTATGGGGCAGATGCAACTGCATTATATTGTAAATGCACACTTAAAAGGGAATTAAAATCAGAAGATGAAGAGGAGCTGACAAGATTCAAACAATCTAAGGATAGAGTTTCCATTTTAGTGTGCTCAAACACTGCAGGCACCCATACATCTAAGCAACTGGTGATCGGAAAAAGTAAATGCCCTAGGACCTTGAAAGGTGTTAAAATTTATCCAGTAATATACCATGCAAATAAAAATGAGATTATATTAGAATGGTTTGAAAAGTATTTTGTGTCAGAAGCAAGAGCACACTGTACATCTGTAGGCTTACCTGAGGATTGCAAAATTCTTTTTATTCTGGACAACTGTTCAGCTCACCCCAAAGCTGAACTCTTATATAAGAAAAAAGTTTATACAGCGTATTTACCAACAGACTGTACTTCATTTATCCAACCCCAAGAAATACTGCACTCTGTGAAGGCTAAGTATTGCTCACTTTTCATGAAACGTATGTCATATGTGGTTAATGCTAAGAGGCCTATAGAGATATTTATTAAAGAATTTAACTTGAAAGATGTGCTTTGGTTTGTTGCTAGTGCCTGGGAAAAGTTACAAGCATTAAAACTAAAGAAGGCTCGCATAAGTTGTTGTCTGCCTTGATGTTTGATAATTCACTAGATCAGTTGTTCCCACAGTGGGTGGTACCACCCTGGGGGGAAACAAAGAAGCTAGGGGAAGCAGGGCGCATTTGAGGCTGGACCTTCAAGTGTGTTGATCGCTTACTTACTATTGTTCAGATTATCACATAGCATGAATATTTGTTAAGTAATTACACGGGGTGCCACACGAATGGCAGGCAGAACTGACAAGATTCCATTCTCATTATAAGTGAAAATCACACACACCCTCATCTGAGTTCAACATTTTCAGGAACTGTAGTCCTAACATCAAAGGCACATCCTGACATGGTAGACAGGAATTTAACATTTTTTAAATCATTTTGTATTAAATGCAGTGTTCATGTTAAATCACTTCGTGTTAAAAGCAGTCAACACTGTCAAGTATATTTTGTAATGCCTCACAACAAAAAAAAAAAAAAAAAAAACAGCGTGTAATGCCTCACAACAATAAAAAGCACCATTTATACTAATTTATATGTATCATTTATACCAATATATTTGTATTTCATTTAATATTTGTTTAAGTATCAATAATATTTTAATAATAATATACAATTAAGTATCACTAATATTTGTTTAAGTGTCAGGATATTAGGTGCCAACCCAGCATTGTTAAGAGAGCTTTAAGAAAAGGGTGGTGGATGCCCTTGAAGGAATTAAATGGGGGGGGACAGCATCAAGATCTCAGCTTCCCACATCAATGCCAGAGCTTGCACTTTATCATCAGGCTACACAGCGACAATTCCCAAGGCAGGATAGGAGCTAGTCGTCAGTGACTATTGTCAGGGAGACTGGGAATATATTATGCAAAAAGGATAGGTGGAATAGGACCAGGGTATGTCTGCCAGGGACAAAAATTGATGATGTTGTGCAGATATCATCTTAGGGTACAAATGGTAATTCTGTTGTATACATTGGCACTAATGACATTAAGAGTAGGAGATCTACAGACTTACTTAAGTACAAGTCAACATTGAAAAAAGTTACGGTTAAATTTGAAAGTGTCTGCAATTCTGCCCAGACACGGTAGGAGAAAGTATATGATGAGAGCCTTGTCAATCAATTCAGCCTTGGAAAGCTTGTGCAAGCCTCATGGGGTTGAATTTTTCTCAGCATGGTTTGTGCTTGTTAACAGGAAGGACTGCTTCTATAGGGATGGGATACACTTAAATAGAAAGGGTGCAAGAATATTTGCTGATGCTTTCGAGGCAGTGTTAGGTTGGTTGAAAAACTGCAAGTTTGGGGGGATTCACAGACTAATAGATTAACAGTAGCTGCAAGCAGAGGTGAAAGTGATTCTTGCACTGCTTCTATTTCAATGAGCAGCACCTTGGAAAGAAAGGTGCTAGGGATTTCTAGAACTGCTGGGGTTATCATGGAATAAGTAAATACATGGGCTGTGTTAGGGTAACTAAGAGTAAGAACAGGTGCATGTATACCCGCACATACACCAGGGGCTCACATCTGGTGAGTATGGGCTTGGCACATCCAGGGGTCCTCAGCTGGATATCATCATTCTTCTCTCTCTGTGTGTGTGTGTGTGTGTGTGTGTGTGTGTGTGTGTGTGTGTGTGTGTGTGTGTGTGTGTGTGTGTGTGTGTGTGTGTGTGTGCAGTATAAGCCTCAGGCTTCCTTGCATCATATGGTTAATAATAATAATGCTAGGCGTATCATAAATAAATTTGAAATGCTGATCAGGACATAAAAGGCAGATATTGTTGGGATATCAGACACACGGTGTCACATAGCTATAAAGAATGCAGAATTTGAATTTGGGCAGTACAATGTGTACAGAAAGGAAATGTATGTATGTGTACCCTGTCTATGGTGTTCTCAAACTAACATCTATCTCCACCTAGTGTCACTGTGATGAAATAAACTGTAAAACGGCCCTGAATGTGTAGTTAATGAATGTATATGCAGTATTAATGAATGTTCTGCAGTATGTGTTGTGAGTGCCAGGCCTCTTTGCTACCAAGGAACAGCCATCACCTGAACAATTGCTGCCCAGTGCCTGTTCCTCGGTATGTGGAGCCGGACATGTTTCCTGGTGCCTCCATAGCCGGGTGGGCAGGAGCAGCAGTGCATAGCACACGCTTCTTGATTAGACCGGGGTTCGAGCCCATGACCACCAATTACGGAGGATGCGGAAAGGTCAGGGAATGACCACCACATATCCCGGAGCAATATGGCCTTAGTTGCTAATGTTCCTAAAAACCAAATAACAAACAAACAAAAACATGTTTCTTGTCTTTTATTGCATCCACTGGAGGTAGTGCAAAACCAGTGGATACATTGACCCCATACTCAGGTTGCCCAGTCCTGAATACTGTACTATCTTAGTATTAAAATATATGGGGTCTTATTCTACTATCTAGTGCAATAAAAGCACTGCAGACACATCCATTGGAGTGTGTGTCTTCCATAGGCTGCCCAACCTGGAATACAAAAAAACTACAACTAGTGGTATTTACATATACTTAAATTAGAATTCCTAACCCTGTTAAAGATAACCTTAATTAAGTTATGAATTTAGAAATAATTAGATTTGTATACAGCAATAATAAATACTTAAAAAAAATTTCTATACACAAACCCTAATCTCATAATTAGCAGATTAATCTGGATTTGAACTAACAGAGTCTGTCTGAATAAGTATTTACATGGAATAAATTTAACCCAATTAAAAGGTATATATATATATAAATTAAATCTTTTAAAGATGTTCCTGTACAATATCTTTACAATTAAAAAGCAATTATGCAGTGGGAGCAAACAGTCTCATCACAAAAGCAAGGGTAACATCAAATCAATTTCACTCAACTTAGACCAGTTCTGAAGGCCAAAACTTTGACTGAAGGGAGGGGGGGAATAATATCTCCAAAAACAGTATCAACAGTCCAAAAAAAAAAAAAAAACCCTTCAAGAAAATATTTGAAAAATAACAATTTTTGCATAACTGTTTAATATGTGTTAACAACAGACTGGCTCGAAGGACCAGAAAAATATTCTGACACAGCCCAACAAGTCTAATTGAGATAAAGGGGAGGTCCTAGAAGGAATGGCTACTGTCAAAAGAAGCCCTCTGTTTGCACTCACCACAAAAGTGCATAGAAAGGGCACACAGGATAGGAAGGGTGGAGGATTATGCTGTTAGTTAGGAAACACATAAAATCTAAGGCAGTGGACCCAGTTTACATGGGTGGCCAGTGCAATGTTCAGTCAGTTTGGTGTGATATAAGCACAAGGAAAACAAAAATGAGAGGAGTGTGTTATAGGTCTAATAACCCTGATGAGTATAATGACCAACTGTACAGAGAAATAGAGTGGGCCAGAAAATCAGAATATCTTATAATGGGGGATTTTAACTTCCCAGGTATTGACTGGAACTTGCAGTTTGGCCATTCACACAATACCAGGACTTTTGTGGATTTATCAGTTGAGTGTTTTCTACAGCAACATGTTTGAGAGGCAATCAGAGGGAGTAAGACTCTTGATTTGATTATCAGCAGTGATTATTCATGTGTTAAGAATCTGCAGATAAAAGACCTACTAGGTGGCAGTGATCACAATGTACTGACGTGGGATTTGCTTAAAGATGTAACTAGTATCAGGGGTGGAGGCAAGAGTTTTTGCTTCCAAAAAGTTGACTGTGGTGGTCTCAGACAGATTTTAAATTCTATACAGTGGGACCAACTGATGGTGCTACTAACAGCAAATTCTATATAGGAAGCATTCAAGGAATTAATATTGGAAGTTTCTAGGCTTTTAATACCAACTAAGAAACACTGTTCAAGGTTTAGGCTTAAATGAATGTCAATGAGACTCGGGGCAGAGAAGAAGAAAAAATGCATGGGATGCATATAAATTATCAGGCAACACAGAAGCCTATGGTAGATATAAGCTAGTCTGTAATCAAGTCACAAAGGAGGTTAGGCAGGCAAGAGCAGATTACTAGAAATGTTTCGCATAGGATGAAAAAAAAACAAAAAAAAAAAAAAAAAAACAGTGAAGAGTTGCTTATGTAAACTAAAACAAAGATGATGAATCAGATTGGTCCATTTTATATTGCTGGTTCGATGTTGATGATCCTGCTCAGGTTACTGACAAACAATATATATAGTTTCCAACTTCATTTGCACATGAGGAATTTTGTAGAGAAGTGAAGGCCAGAAGTTTATCAAACACTAATAGGGAGTTATATAATTTTGTAATAACTGGGAGAAGAGTGGAGAAGAAATTATTGAAGTTAAACATAAGGAAAGCACACGGGGTGGATGGGATCTATCCAGTTATATTAAAGGAGGCAGCAAACCCTTAGCCATCATTACAAGATGATACTTGGACTCAGGGGAGGTTCCCACAGACTGCAGATGTGCAAATGTATCCTCAGTTCACAAGGGGTGACATGAGTCATTAGACCTGCTAGCTTAACTTCTGTTCTGAGGAAAATAATGTAGTCACTGGTTAAAGAAGCATTGCAGGATCACCTACGCAAGACTGCAATTAAGGTTCAGACACAGCATAGGATTGTTAAGGGAAATTCTTGCCTGACCAATTTCATTGGATACTACGAAGTGGTCACATAGGAACTGGATGCAAAAATAAATATGATATCATATACATTGATTTTGGGAAAGTTTTTGATACTGTTGCACATAAAATGCTGCTGTACAAATTGGAGCAATATGGCATTAAGGGAAAGTTACTACCATGGATAAAAGGATGGTTGAATGGCAATCAAGGGACACTACTCGTCGTGGACTAATGCTATTAGTGGAGTCCCCCACAGTTTAGACAAAGCATTGCATATGGGTAGCAGTAGCCCAAAAGAAATGCACCAACTGTGTGGTACTATACTCAGAGAAGTGGAGAGTGAAAAACATATGGGAGTAATTGTACAGTCAGATATGAAGTTCGCTGAGCAGTGCAGATGGGCTGCCAGAGCAGGTCATGGAGTCTTGCCAACGATATATAGGAATTTTGCTAGCGGAGACAAAGAAGTGATTATCCCATTGTACAAGGCAATGGTCAGGCCATACCTTGAGTACTGTGTACAGGTCTGAAGGCCTCATTTTAGGAAGGATGTAGAATTGCTGGAAAGAGTACAAAGAAGGGCAACAAGATTGGTGAGGAGAACAATGGGGTTCTCTTATCAAGAAAGGCTTAAGTTCTGTAAATTGCAGCATCTGGAGGCTAGGCACCTGCAAGGTGATCTGATTGAGGTGTATAAGTAACCCCAGGGGCTCACATCTGGTGAGTATTGGTTTGGCACACCCAGGTTCCTGAGGTGGATATCATCATTCTTCTCTTTCTTGGTGATTCCCTTCTACTTCTGACTCTTGTTCTCTCTCTCTCTCTCTCTCTCAAGGTAATTCAAAAAGTTTTTTTTGGTTGTTGTTGTTTTGGTTTTTAGGAGCATTAGCAACTAAGGCCATATTGCTCCAGGGATATGTGGTGGTCATTCCCTGACCTTATCGCATCCCCCGTATTTGGTGGTGATGGGCTCGAACCCTGGTCTAATCAAGAAGCATGTGCTACGCACTGCTGCTCCTGCCCACCTGGCTATGGAGTCGCCTAGTTCTTTTTTTGGCTGGTGCAGCATAAGCCTCAGGTTTCCTTGCACCATATGGCTATAATAAAGGCTTTGAATGGTGCAAGCAAGCTCAGTGTTGATGAGATTCTTTCTCTAGCTCAGATTACGCACTTAATTTATTCCCCCTCCTTAAGGAGGGGGCATAAATTCAAATTGAGGTATGACAGTTACAGACTAGATGTGCAGAAATTTGCCTTTAGCCAGCGAGTGGTTGATTACTAGAAGAAACTTCCATCTGTAATTGTGGAAGTTGATAGCTGAAGTAAATAAATTCAAAGAAAACATTTGGAGCAAATGGATTAGGTGAATAGGAAGTGTTTTTTGATTTTTTTTTTTTTAGCTGTTGCTGTATAAGCTTGCATTCTTGTCATATGCCACTACTAATGCTAATAATGGTGCTTTAGAAACAAGGGAGGTGTACTGTTGAATTATTATTACATGACCTGTGTTTGTCCAGTAAACTAGATAATCCGGCAAGGCTTAGGAACCAAGGATGCCAAACAATCAGTTGTGTACTTGTATTAGCAAGTAAAAAGGGAACTGCGATTTATGAGAAAGTTAACTGTGAAGGATGGAGAAACAGAAGCAGGACATGTAATTATATCTTTAATTATATCTTTATATCAAAAAAAAAAAAAAAATGCATAAATAGAAATAATTATAATGAAAATACTAAGATATGTTATGGTCTCTGTATACATTACTAGTATTTAGGAGAATAAAGAAAAGAAGTAAAAAAAAAAAAATTAGATAAATATAATGAAAAGCAAGGTGAAATTCAGTCTATTTAAAAATATATTGAAGTTTCATTAATGGTTTTGGCATTAATGAAAAAGAAAAGGGAGAAATTTTATGAGTCAAAAATACAAGGGTCGAAAACTTGTTAATACTAGAATTTGGATAGGTCAATGCAGAATACCATTTTCAGAAGGTACAGTCATGGAGACTTATCCAGGCAATGAGAAAATCAATAATTTATGAAAGGATGTTTATTTGTGAAGTCTCAAAAGATGGGGTGTAGAATAAAGACTAACAAAAGGTGAAACAATTGTACTGTTCAGTTAAAAAAAAAAAAAAAAAAAAAACACAGGCTAGCTGGGAGCATAAAAGCCCAAACCTCCAGATAGTGCGCCCTGGTAAAAGGAAAGAGTTGGTTATAACAGAAAAAGGAATATGGTTTTATGGGGAAGGAAGTAACTATGGAAATAAGTGTTGATTAAGGGAAGGCAAAAATAGGAGAGGGAGAGTACAGAAAGGATGTCCAACTATTTCTCGGATACTTTTGCAAATAGGTATAGAAAAAGGAAAATGAGACAATAGAAAGAAACAGTGAAGAGTTCGTGCTTCTGAGGAGGACTGATCAATGGCTGATGTATTCCTCATTTTTTTGTTTTATTATGGGTTACTGACGTGGTATACTAGATTTTTAAATGTGACATTTCACTCTTTAGGCCTTGAATAGGTCAACCTGGATAGTATGGGTGGCCTTCTCACTTTTCATTGGTCTTCCTTACTCCCCCCATCCTCATTTTGAGACTTCACATATACATGACATTTTATAAATTATTAATTTCTGATTTTGAATTATTTACTTAACTACCTACAACTTATCATATTTGGCATCAGGACTACTCTCCACACATCTGCTTATACTATATCTGTGTCTTAATTCTTTTCATTATCATGAAATTTTATTTCCAGCAGATATTCGCAGCATCCAAATACCATTCCCAGATAGATCTCCATGTATTCCCTCAACATGGTGAACCACATTAACCTATCCAAATTCTGGTATTAATGGGTTCTCCACCCACATACTTTTGACTCATAAAATTTCTTATAAATCTTGTTCTTATAGAATTTTTTCTTCCTTTTCTGTTTCATTAATACCAAACCTGTAATACTTTAATATATTTTTAATAAATTGTATTTCAAACTTACTCATGTGTTTATATATTATTTTCACTTTATTCTTAACTTTCTTCCTAGATTCCTTTACAGGCCTAAATACTGGAAGTATACACAAAGGCCATTATATACCATAATTCTTTCATCATTATACCTACATATGAAGTAATAAAATAAAATAGTTTTAGACCCTCTCAACCTCCGTAGCCGAGCGGTCAGGAGCGGAAGTGCAGTAGCACACGCTCTTTGAGTAAACTGGGGTTCAAACCCCTGATTGCTGAATACGGTCGATCTGCCAACCCACACTGGACCAGCGTGGCAGATTATGGTCAATTTCCCTCAGCATGAATTGTTGAGGAGGCTTCCATCCTGCAGTGGGTTGATAATGGCTGCACTTTGCCATTAGTGTTTTTAATATTATTTGAAAATTCTCTCCAGATTCTTTTTGCAGGCACCCTCATATGGATATTTTATCTAGTGCTCCCCAAATTAATAAATACACCCTGCCTCGGTTTAAATGTAATTTTACCTTGTTTCACCTACTGTCGTGTTTTCTGAAGCCTTCAAGGTTTTCGACAAACAAGGTGAGGTGTCATATTAGGTGATGAGAAATCATTACTGATAATCTGGTTCAAAAAATTGTAGAAAAGAGAGACAGAGACTGCTAATGTCACCAGGATTTCTCTCTTTTCTTTTTTTTTTCTTCACTAAACATGCATAATATCATTCTAAAAATAAAAATTCTTAAACAAATCTGGCTCAAAGCAGATGATACATTCTCTGAATTCCAGCTTTTTAACTCAAAATGAACTTAAAAAGAAAGGAGTTTAAAACTTCATTTTTTGGGAGGGGCCCCTAAACATCCCAAAGCTACTTCATTTTTTTTTTTTTTTTTATGAAAACCCCAAACACAGAGGGCATTAGAACCTATAGTAATTAGTACCATGCTTGGGTTGTAGGTTGAGAAGACGAGAGAAGATATTTGTTGAAATTAGACTTGAACTTCTGTAGACTGTAATTTTCAGGAGAGACATATGATGGAAAGTTGTTCCAGAAAAATGGCAGTTGAATGAATAAACAAGGAAGATAAAAAGTGAGTTCTGTGAGTTTGAAGTTGGACAGTAAATGGATGTTGGCGGCACGTGTCCGGACTGTTTTGAAAGAGAGAGAGAGAGCAGGAATTATAGAAGCCAATTCAGAACAACAGTGCCCATGGAAGTACCTATAGAAAAGGCATGCAGCAGAAACAGTACGTCTATGAGACAGCGAGTGGAGAGACTCTGTTAGAGAGGAGTCATTAATTAACCTAACTGCCTTCTTCTGAACAGAATCTAGAAGCCTGAGGGAGGTTTTGGGGGCACCACCCCAGATATCTCTAAATAGGCCTACAAGGCTGGGACAATTCATATTGAACAATTAGAATTTACACCAGCCGGAATTCAAATAAACAAATTCCAATCCTGCAACTAAAACACTTTCTTTACAATAAAATAAAATACGAGTGTATAAAATGAAATGAAATGAAATGAAATAAAATAAAATATATAGTAGTCTAAAACTGATGTGATTTAATTTACAATAAAATACAAAAATATAAAATATATAAAATATGATGATAAAAGCGATAAAAACAATTAATAAAATACCGTAACAACTGTAGTTTCGGAGATAGCGATCTCCTTTCTCAACAGCATATTTCAGCTGTGTGGCACATCCTTAAATAGCAGATCCACGGCACTTGTCACATGGTTCCTCGGGAGTAATATAGTTTTATATATAGTTTTAGACTACTATATATTTTATTTTATTTCATTTTATAGGCTCGTATTTCATTTTATTTTATTGTAAATAAAGTGTTTTAGTTGCAGGATTGGAATTTGTTTATTTGAATACCGGCTGGTGTAAAGTCTAATTGTTCAATACCACCCCAGATGCGGGAACAATATTCCATGGTAGGGCAGATTTGCAATTTGTACAGAGTGAATAGCTGTCTGGAAGAAAAGTAATGCCGAGAGCAAAAGAGAAAACCAAGTTTTTTAGATGCAGAGGAAGCAATATTTGTAATGTGCTTGTGCCAAGAGAGATAAGAAGTCATGGTAATCCCCAAAAGAGATATATCAACTTCCCTAGAAATCGGAGTGTCACCAAAGATAAGCATAGGAGCAGAAGGATCCTTTTTGCGAGATATAAGACAAGACTGAGTTTTAGAAGGATTGAAATCAACTAAGTTGTCTTTGCCCCATTGGAGAATTACCTGGAGATCGGCATTTAAGCAATTCATAGCGAATATTCGAGAAGTTGAAGCTGATTGAGCAGGGCAAGGTTTCTCAAAAAGTGGAATGCAATGTGCTATCATCAGCAAAACTACGGATAGCATAGTTTTGCTGATGATAAGAAGGTCATTAAAATACAAGAGGAAAACAGTGGGGAAAAGAACTAAACCTTCGGGAACACCAGCATTAGTGGAGAAGTTAGAAGACAGAGAGCCATCTACCGTCACCCTCAGTGAACGATCTGAGAGAAAACTGGGTAACCAATTACAAAAAACAGTTGGCAGACCATAAGATGTAAGGTTGTTTAGAAGAACGTTATGCCAAACACAATCGAAAGCCTTTGAGGTGTTGTCAAGAGCAACTGCTTGTGTTTCACTGAACTTTTCCATTGAATTTGTTCATAAATGGGTAACATTTATGAATGGTCCTTTAGGCACCTCAGATCACAGAATATCACCAGTGGATTAACACTGACGGAATCCATACTGCAGATCATTGAGCAGATGGAAGGTTTCTAGGTAATTTAAGAGTGGCCGGTTAAGTGATTTCTTCATTACTTAAGAAAGAGTACAAGTAATTGCAATGGGACGATAATTAGATGGGAGGGATTTGTCACCCTTTTTAGGCACTGGCTGGATTCGTGCAAATTTCCAAGCAGGGGAAAAAAAAAATTTTGGATAAGACAGTGAAAAAAGCAGCAAAGAACAGGAGTAAGTTCAGGAGCACAGGTTTTGAGAACAAGTGGAGAAATACCATCAGGACCTGGAGCTTTCTGAGCATCAAGATTCGTTTGCTTATTTGTTATTTGATTTTTAGGGGCATTAGCAACTAAGGGCACATTGCTCCGTGAATATGAAGTGGTCATTAGCTGACCTATCCGCATCCTCCGTATTTGGTGGTGACGGGCTCAAACCCCAGTCTAATCAAGAAGCATGTGTTGCTTCTTGATTAGACTGGGCTATGGAGGCACCATCAAGATTCGTCTAAATCCTTCTGACATCCTTTTGATGGATGACTACAGGAGGCATTGAATGGAGCATGTCGGGAATGGTGGGAGGTGTTTTACCAAGATCATTAATACATGAGTTAGAAGAAAATGGGATGCTAGCAGGTCAGCTTTATCTTTGGCCGATATGACAACAGAACCATCCTGTTTTCACAGCGGTGGGAGCAGAGATGGGCAAAAGTTGCGACCAATAGCTTTGGCAAGAGACCAGAATGCTCGGCTACCATTAGGGCAAGAAGTAAATTTTCTACTCTTAGTCTATCTAGTTTGGACTGGTTAATAACTGCTTTACAATTGTTGTGAGCTTTAATGTAGGCAGAAAATGAAACTAAAGAATTAGAAACAAGCCAATTACGATAAGCAACATTCTTCTCCTGAACAGCCTTAGCACATTAATTGAAAAATCAAGGTTTAGATAAAGGACGAGATTTTAAAGTGGAGTGTGGGAAAAAGGATTCCATTCCTATAAAAATAATTTCACTGACATGATCTGAGCAAACGTTGACATCAGAAGTTTTGAAACAGTAATCCGACCAACGAAAAGAAATCTCGTAGGTCATCCCATTTTGCATTGTTGGTTGTTGGTATGAAAGTTTCACGACACAAGGGCAACTGTGGCCAATATGTGTCTGTCAGCATCATTACGTTCATTTTAATGATTTAGGATGGATATATCAGAGTGTATTTATTATTCCTAGATGTTTAATGTATATAAAGAGCTCACTTAGGTTTGCTTTGTCACCAAGTACATGAGAGAGGGTTAGAGGAGTTTGCAAGTTTGCTAATGATTGGAAGGATGCGATACGAACAGCTGAATAGGATGGACAATCAATCAGGATGTGCCTTACTGTAAGTTGTATCTGACAGATGGAGCAGAGCGGGGGATCTTCTCTTAAAAGTAAATGTTTGTGAGTGAGGAAGGTATGCCCAATGCGCAGTCTTGTTAATATAACTTCTTTTGCACGATTGGTCCCTCCAAAGTTGTTTCCAGATGGAAGTATATTTGGTACGAAATACATCCCTATAATCTGTAAATGGTACAAACTGAAAGTTATCTTGTATATTAAGATCTGGATTTTTTGCGGCTTGGTCTGCATGATTATTTCCAGGAATTCCAGCATGGCTGGGAATCCAACAGATAGACACTTGTTTTCTTGCTTTATGCAAAACTTCGAGTTGTTTTTTGATATGCTGAATCAAGGAATTTGAGGAATATTTGCTGTTCTGTAAAGCTGTTACTGCACTACGGGTGTCAGTATAGATTAGAGCAGGTAGAAGTTGATGCTTGGTAATATTATCCAGTGCTAGTTTAATAGCATATAATTCTGCTGTGAAAATACTGCAAACATGAGGCAAGGAGACAGATATAATATATTCCGGTAAAACTACTGCGACACCTACTGAGTTGTTCGATTTTGAACCATCTGTGTAAATCTGATGACTGTTTCTATTTTCAAAACTGTGCAGTGCATGAAGCTTCTGTATAACGATTGGGGAGATCTCTTTTTTATTCCTGTTTACAAGATGTGATATGGACAAAGGCACAGTCCAAATCCAAGGAGGTTCTGAGTTTATATCTACTGAAGAAATGTGCTGGAAATGTATTTCCCAAAATTGAGCTAAGTGTCTGAGACGCAATCCTACTGGTTTATTTTCATTTGGCTTGCAATCATAATTCCTTGTCCATGGTGGATCATGAATAATGGACCAATTTGGATGCGATGGCTGACTGTATATTTTTGCCGCATACATGCACAGTAGATAATCTCGTCGAAGGTGCAGCGGGGGTTCCGATGCATCCGCATACAGGCTGTAAATTGGTGAAGTTCTAAATGCCCCTAGAGCTATGCGGAGAGCATTATGGTGAATGGTATCTAGGCGACGTAAGATGTTCCTTCTTGCTGAAGCATATATAGGAGATCCATAATCCAAACGAGATCTAATCAAAGTTTTATACAATAGTAATAATGTGGACCTGTCAGCTCCCCAGGCCATTGAAGATACTGTGCGCAAGATATTAAGTTTTAAGAGGCAACTAGTTCAAAGTCTTAGTATATGTTCCTGAAAGTTTAGTTTTCTATCTAATGTTAATCCCAAGAAGGAGAAATTTTGAACAACAGGTAAAGTAATTTTGTTTAAGTATAAGACTGGTTCAGGATGAAGACCACAAATTTTACAGAAGTGTATAACAGCTGATTTTTTCTCAGATATTCTATATCCATTATTTTTAGTCCATTCTTCTATTTTGTTTATGGATATTTGGAGCTGTCGTTCTATTGTGTTCATGCTTTGTGATTGAAATGAAATGGAAAGATCATCTGCATACATATAGATTTCCAATGATGGTGGTATAACCTTTGTGATATTGTTCACACGCAGGGAAAACAGGGTTGCACTTAATACTGAGCCCTGGGGAACCCCTTCGTGTTGTATATATATTGTAGATAAACAGCCTTTATAACGTACCTGAAATGTTCTGTCAGCAAGGAATTTTTCTATAAATTGTGGAAGTTGTCCTCTGTATCCTAATTGAAATAAATCTCGTAGAATTCCGAATCTCCATGTTGTGTCAAAAGCTTTTTCAAGATCTAGATTTACCATCACCATATGCTGCTTTCTTATAAATGAGTTTCTAATATTTGTTTCCACTTTGACATGTAGGTCAAGTGTTGATCTATTTTTTCTAAATCCAAATTGGTGGGGTGATAAAACATTATCTTTTTCCAGCAACCACGTAAGTCTATTATGCACCATTCGTTCAAGGATTTTCCCTAAGCAGCTGGTCAGTGAAATCGGGCGATAATTATGTGTATAGGAAGGATCTTTTCCGGGTTTGGGAGATGCAAGGACAACTGCATGCCGCCATATGGATGGATACAAATTGTTCAGAAAAATTCTATTATATAGAGCTAGTAGGATTTCCAGACAATCAGAGTTTAGGTGTTGGATCATAGTATAATAAATGCCATCGAGACCTGGTGCGCTATTAGGCAATTTTTTAATGGTTGTAAGTAATTCCTCTTTTAGAAATGGTAGATTATAGGGATGAGATGTCTTAGTAGAGAAATTCAACTTACTCCGTTCAGCTTGCTCTTTATATTTTTGAAAGTCAGTGTTGTAGCTTGTAACTGCTGATATGGAAGCGAAAGAGTCAGCCAGTATTTCTGATATCTGGTCTGTTGCAAAAACGTCCTTGCCCTTTCCAATGGAAGATTGGAGTTTGTGTGCTTGGATATCTTCCACTTAAAATCCAAATTTTTTTCCACACCAAACCAGGACTCGAGTTCCTAGTAAGTGTGGAAGCAAACACGATCCAAGAATTTTTCTTTGCTTTTTTCTGAATTCTCCTCGCTTCAGCTTTGGCTTTTTTATACGCAATCAAATTGAGGGTAGTTGGATATTTTCAGAATCTATTCCATGCACGATTTTGTTTCGTTTTGGCTGTTCCACATTCTGCATTCCACCAAGAGTTGTACCGCGTCTGCCTTGCCTTACTTATTTGAGGTATTGTAGCTTTCGAAGCTTCTAATAGTTGATCATTGAAATATAAGACAGCGTCATCTATTGGCAGGGATTCTATTAATTGCTTATCCAGTTTGATCAATTGAATATATTTATTCCAATTAGCTTTTTTAAAATTCCATATTGTTCTGGTTCCTTCTGTGAGAGTCGATTGTGTCTGTATGGTACATACTATCGGAAAATGATCACTGTTATAAGGATCATTCAACACGAACCATTCTATATTAGGATAAACTGATGGAGAACACATTGTTAAGTCTATTGCAGAAGTGATACCTGTAGCCAAACTGATATAAGTGTGAGATCCGGTATTCAGTAAATTCAGTTGTTGATCATCTAGGAAAGTTTCGATTAAGTTACCTCTACTGTCTGTGTGAGAAGATCCCCACAAATGATGATGGGCATTCATATCTCCCATAAGGCAATAGGGAGGTTGCAGCTGCATAGTAAGATCGTTTAATTCCGATCTGGAGATGGGAGTATTTGGTGGAAGGTAAAGGGACAAGGTAGTGATAGAAATTCCGATGGCTATTCTCACTGCTACTGCTTCTAAGTTGGTTCTTAATGTTGTTTGCTTAGCTGGTATATTAGTATTCACCAAAATTGCCACTCCTCCTTTGGCAGTTCTGTTATCATTCCTGTCTCTCCGGAAAAGTGTATAATTTTGAAATGTGGGTGAAGATTGAAGTGTTAGATGGGTCTCCTGAAGGCAAATGCAGGCCAGTTTATACTGCTGAATAATATCTTTTATTTCATCCAGTTTTCCACGTAAGCCACGACAGTTCCACTGTATAATAATATGTTGCATTCTTTAGGTCTCGGAACGATTTGTTGAATCTGACTGCGCTTTTGAGTTTTTTCGTTTATCATATTTGGGTCTGTCTTTCTTCGGAAAATTAGGATGAGGTGTGTCAATATCTTCTGCAGGGTGTAGTTCTAATACATTCTCTCTCTGTTCATCAGTATCCATTTGGTCTATGTTTGTTTGTTTCTGTTCATATAGTTTACTAGATGCCGTTTGCTTTGTTTTTGAAGATGCTGCCTCTGATTTCTGCTTTCCAGGCACGGAAGTATCTTGCTCTTTAGCACTGGGTGTTTCTTCTGAAGCTGTTTTTGTCATTAATATTACTTTACTCCAGTCTATAATTTGATTTAGAGGTATTACTACCTCCATTTGAGTGGCTATAGTTTGCTGTCGTTTCACTGCTGAAGCATAGGAACGTGAAGGTTTGGTTGCAAGTATCTGTTTTCTTGCTTCCGGATAAGACACTTTATTTTCTACTTTATATTTTTGAATTTGCTTTCCCAATACCCACATTTCGCATGTCTTCGAAAAAGCAGGATGATTTTCGTGACAATTGGGACAGAGTGGTGTAGCAGAGGTGCAGTTTGCTTGATTGTGGTCTTTTGATCCACAGAGTGGACAGATGGGATCACTGCGACATGTCGCCTGAGAGTGTCCGTATCGCTGACAGTTGTAACACCTTATTGGATTAGGTATATATGGCCGGATTTTGCAATTTAAATATCCTGCTTTAACTGATTGGGGAAGAGAATTGATTGTTAAAGGTGAGAATTACTGATCGGGTTGGAATGAGAATTCCGTCTTTCTTCATCATTATCCTCCTAACATGTATCACTTGTTGTTCTGTTAGCTCGTCCAGTAATTCTTCCTCTGAAACAGTCAAAAGGTCCCATTCGGTAATAACACCTTTCGATGTATTCAGGGAATTATGTGGGGTAACTTCAACTGGTAGTCCTGCAAAAGTTTTCATTTTTAGCAATTTCTCAGATTGATGACTTAGTGAGGTTTCTACTAAGAGATCACCTGATTGTAATCGTTTTATTATTTTTGGTGATCCAACCATGGACTCTATAGTCTTCTGAACTAAGAAAGGGGATAATTTCCCAATGGGTTGTGGTGATAAGGAATGTATCACCAAAAAGAAAGGAACAGTAGGGTGAGAACTGTTTATTTTCATTCTCTTAGCCTGAGACATGTTCTGCTGTAAGTCATCACATTTATTGGAGTTAACTTTCTCCAATCTTGTGTTGTTAGTTTTTAGGTCCATTTTCAACTCCTTTTAGTCCTGGGTGATGGCTCTTCACCCAGGTCAAGCCCCGCCACGGGGAGGCAGGAGTAGTGCCACCAAGTGACCAAGCGAGTAAAATAGAAGGTTAGTACACAGAGAAAGAGAACCTTAAGAAAGGTTATTTTCCTTTCTGCAACTTCTTCCTTTTGCTTTAAGAAAGAGAACTCTTATTATATATTTGAATAACGGAAGAAAAAACGTGTGAACTCAAAGTGAAAAGCTTATCTCTCTAATATAATCACAGTAGCAATCGCAGGGAAGATCGCTTGGCCTCAAGATTCGCTTGGCACCCGGGGCCCCATTTTGCATTCTTGTAATGCGAAACAATACGAGGTTGGGAATAGCCATGAGATAAAGGCTCCATTGGAGAAGAGACAATCACCAAGTTGTGATCTGAGGTGCCTAAACGACCATTCACCTCAACTGTGTACCTAGAAGGGTTGTTTATGAGAATACGATCAAGCATGTTGGCTGTATGGTTAGGATTGTCAAGTAAATGAACAATCTGTGCAAGGTCATTAGCAAAAAACCCTCAGCATCTCGACCAGCTGGGTCAGCGTGACTAGAAACCGGAAGCCAGCTGGAGTCGTGAATATTAAAATCATGAAGGAAAATTACCTCACTATTAGGAAAGTTGGACTGGAGAAAATCAAGTTGCAAAGAGAGGAAGTCGAAGAGCTCCAAGTGATTAGTGGAGTCAGGAGAACGGTAGAGACAACAGATAAATTTGACACAATGAGGTAGAGAGATTTTAAGCCGGAGAAGATCAAAAAGAGGAGATTCCAAATTACCAAGTCCCTGACAGGAAATATCGGAACAGACATATGCACAAGTAACAACTTTGAGGCGAAAGGAACCATATAGCAAATAATTTGGGCAACTGAGATGACCAGTAGTTTAATCAACCAATAACTGAGATTCTATCAGGAGACATCAAAACCTCGACCTTTTATTCCATAACCTTGACCATCTCACTCTCACAATGCCGATTTTTAAGTTTGCATCAGATCACCTCCCAATTTCCTTTGATAGTGAAAGCCTATGCTCTCCCCGACAACTTGAACAACATGACCATAAAGAATCCCAACTCAAGATCTTCTCATTAAAATACATGCAACCTCAAATAATCCTACAAAGACTAAAAGCTACAGACTGGAAAAAAATTGCTGCTAGCCATCCTGATCAAACGCTTACCAATTTAGCAAACTTGTTAAAAGACATCGCCTGTGGAGGGGCCTCCAAATCTGTACGCCTGTCTCCCAGGACCAAGAACTGGTTTACCAGCGACGCAAAACTCGCCTTCATCATGAAACAGAAACTATACAGGAAATGGCAAAGAACGCAGGATCTAGCTGACTACCAACTCTATAAAAAACATCGGGCACGCTTCCTACACATTCGGAGGAAAGCGCAGAACAACTGGATTGCACACAGAATGAAACTTGGGAAAAAAATCTTCACCAACAAGAACCAACACTCCCCCATGACCACTGACATCTTCCTCGCATGGGCTAACTCGCTCGCAACTAAGCCCCTATCTGCCCCAAACACCTTTATTCGGGTTAATCCACCAGCTAACCAGACATCACTGGATAAAATAGCCATCACAAAGGAACGCCTTACTGAGGTCATCAACAGTCTTCCCAACAAGTCTACCACTGGCCCGGATGGATTCCCTATTTTCATGATTAAACTATGCAGTGTATATATCACTGACCTCTTGCTTGATGCATTCAATTCCATCCTCGTAACAGGAGTTTACCCTACTATCTAGAACACATATTATGTTTCTCCCGTTCCAAAAAAGTCTAACCCAAAATCGCCTAATGACTACAGACCAATTTCCATAGGACGCACTTTTCTCAAAATCTTGGAAAAAGCCATACTTCCTGCTCTCACCCATCACATGTTCGGCCACAAACCTCCATAGTGTACTAACTGGATGTTCCACGATCACCAACCTCTTGGACACACTGTTCAGAATTGAAAGTACCTTAAGCAACAAAGAGCAACTGGATATTGTGTTCTTCGACATTAAGGCAGCCTTTGACAATCTGTCCACCCATGCATTATGTACCATACTGTGCAACTACTTCAAAATCTCTGGCAACATCCTAGTTCTCCTTAGGAAACTCCTTCAGTCCAGGACCCTATGGATCAGAAATCAAAACCATAATCACCACATTCTCTGCTCCAGAGGGCGTTCTCTCTGCCGCCTTCTTCAGAACCCTTCCTATCAAACCGTACTAATTTTACCACCTACGCAGATGATATTAAGTTCTACATCATCACAAAATGCCCCCAGTCTATTACTGTGAGCTCCAACCGACAGCTACATGAACTGGAAAACTACCTTCATGTGATTGGGCTCTCCATTAATAAAGAGAAAACTGCACAACTCTCTATCACCAAGAAGAAAAATACCAACGATGTGAACATCATTATAGCGAACTCTCCAGTTAAAAAAGTCACCCAACATAAAGATTTGGGTATCATCTGGGACAAAGACCTCACCTTCTTGCCTCACTTTAATGCCACTCGAACGAAAACATATTCGGCTTTATGGGCAGTTAAACGAGAGATCTCCAACTTCCATAACCCGGACCTTATCGTCAAATACATTCTTCATTGCATTTTCCCAATTCCATTATATGCCTCGACTATATGGTCCTCAGCACCCTCATCATACCAAGCCAGGTTCCTCTCCCTGGAATTCTGGATCTTGAAATGGCTAAATAGGGTTGCCAGGCTAACACCTACAATCTCAAAATCTGTTCTGGTCACCAATCTTAATGCGCTTCCTTGGAGGTATGTCATCATCTCTAGGAACCTCTAGGAGTCTGGGTGCGAGGTTAGCCTGTGCGGGCATTGCTCCTTAAAGCTCTTCAAACAGAGAAGTTTTTCCTGATTTATTTTCTGCTTTATTAGTTTAAATTGTCATATTAACTTATTTTCTGAAGTAGCTTTATATTCCTAGTTACGATACTTAGTTTAAAGTTTAACTTAGACAGAGATTTTGTAGATTTTACTCAGTATCGGTAACGGTATCAAATCCACGTGTCACAAACCAAATTTTTTTTAACCAAATTTAGTCGATTTATTAACCAACTGTTATATCAAATTATCTTCTATAAGTACATTATAGACCTATTCAGGATCCTTAGTTTATTCTAAATTGAGATAGCGAGATTTGGAAGCTAATCAATACTTACGAGTCCGTAGAAATACCGTTCGTGAATTCCCGCCATTTTTACACGATAGCATAAGCTTAGTGTCGTATAGTGCATAATATAATATTGTCAATTAATCAGTAAATCTATTAATCTTGATAAACTTTATTGTCAATTAAATTGTACTTTTAACTCTATATATATATATATATATATATAACGACTTAATCGTAACAAATAATTAATACATAACTATAGTGGTGCACGTGATACGGAAGTTGTATAAAGGGAACTCGTAGAAAACACTAGATACCGAAAAAAAAATATATATAACATAACTGTTTTGGGATATAACTTAAGGATTTAATTTTTGTTTTGAATTTTATTGAATTAAATCGGAATCATGACTCTGACCAGAGCAGCAAAGCAAAAGGCTCAAGCTAATGGGAGTGCTGTGGTTCAGGGGAGAACTGAGGGGGGCAGATGCCCTCTGAATCACAGTCTATTAAAATGCACTGTTTGCTTGATGTTTGCGGAGCAGTCGGGTACGGGACATGATACTGCCAAGGGGGATGTCTTTGTGTGTGCACGATGTAAGGAGTGCAAGGAAATCCGGCGACAACTCAGCATTGTTATGGGCCTTTATGAGAGCTTGAAGGACAGGGTGGATGCCCTCGAAGGAAATAAATTGAGGGGCCCATCAAGCTCTCAGCTGCCCACATCAACGCCAGAGCTTGCACTTGGTCATCAGGCAATACAGAAGCAGCCCCCTAGGCAGAATGCGCTGGTCCCACAGGAACTAGTAGTTGTTGGTGACTCTATTGTCAGGGAAACGGGGAACATACTTTGTAAAAGGATAGGTGGAATAGGACCAGGGTATGTCTGCCAGGGGCAAAGGTTGATGACGTTGTAGAGCGGATATCATCTTTTAAGGGCACAAAAGGTGATATAGTTGTACACGTTGGCACTAATGATATTAAGAGTAGGAGACCGGCGGAATTACTTAGCAAGTACAGGTCACTGTTGAAAAAAAGCCGTGAATTAGGGTTGAACTTGAAAGTGTCTGCAATTCTGCTCAGACACGATAGGAGGGAGTATATGATGAGAGCCTTGTCGATCAATTCGGCCCTGGAGGGATTGTGCAAGGCTCAAGGGGTAGAATTTTTTTCAGCCTGGACTGTACTTGTTAACAGGAGAGATTGCTTCTACAGGGATGGGATACACTTAAATAGAAAGGGTGCAAGAATTTTTGCTGATGCTGTCGAGGCAGTGTTAGGTGGGTCGGAAAACTGCTAGTTGGGGGGGATACAAGGACTAATAGATTAACAGTAGCCAGTGGCAGAGGTGGAAGTGATTCTTGCACTGCTTCTATTGAAATGAGCAGAAGTCAGAAAAACAAGATGCAGGATATTTCAGAGACTGCTGGTAGTCATTGCGGTACAAGTAAACACATGGGTTATGTTAGGGTAGCTAAGAATAGAAACAGGTGCATGTATACCTGCGTGTACACCAATGCTAGGAGTTTGGTAAATAAATTTGATGAATTTGAGGTATTGCTCAAAACATCAAAGGCAGATATTGTTGGGATATCAGAGACGTGGTGTCACACAGATATAAGTAATGCGGAACTGGAATTTGGGGAATACAATGTGTATAGAAAGGATAGACAGGACAGGAGGGGAGGAGGGGTTATGCTATTAATTAAGAAACACATAAAGTCCAAGGAAGTGAAGCCAGTCGACATCGATGGACAGGGCAGTGTCGAGTCAGTTTGGTGTGACATAAGCATAGGGAAATCAAAATTGAGAGTAGGAGTGTGCTATAGGCCTAATGACTCTGATGAGTATAATAAGATATTGTACAGGGAAATAGAGTGGGCCAGTAAATCAGAGAGTCTTATAATGGGGGACTTTAATTTCCCAGATATTGACTGGAATTTGTGGGTTGGTCACTCGCACACTAGCAAGGCTTTTGTGGATTTATTGGATGATTGTTTTCTACATCAGCATGTTCGTGAGGCAACAAGAGGGAGCAATACTCTTGATCTGATTATCAGTAGTGATTCTTCATGCATTAAGAACCTGCAGATAAATGAACCACTAGGTGGCAGTGATCACAGTGTGTTGAAGTGGGATTTACTCAAGGAGGTAACTACCATCAGAGGTAAAGGGAAGGGTTTTTGTTTTCGTAAAGGCGACTATGATGGTCTGAGACAGTATTTAAATTCTATACAGTGGGACCAACTGATGATGTTACCAACAGCAAACTCAAAATGGGAAGCATTCAAGGAACTAATCTTGGAGGCTACCAGGCTTTACATACCAACTAAGAAATATTGTTCAAGGTTTAGGCCTAAATGGTTGTCAGATGAACTAATGAGACATGTGGCAGAGAAGAAAAATGCATGGGATACACACAAATTAATGGGTGACATGGAAGCCTATGATAGATATAAGTTGGTCTGTAACCAAGTCACAAAGGAGATTAGGCAGGCAAAGGCAGACTATGAAAAATCCTTGGCAAAGGATGCAAAGAAAAACAGAAAAGAGTTCTTTACATACTTGAACTCGAAAAGGAAAGGGATGAATCAGATTGGTCCACTGGATATTGATGGTTCAACAGTTGAGGATCCTGCTCAGGTGGCTAACAATCTAAACGAGTATTTTGCATCTACATTCACGCATGAGGAGTTATTCAGGAAGGAGAATGATGCAGGTAAAGTAAACATTGGCAGTGAGCTGGATGATTTTGTAATAACTGAGAGGAAAGTGGAGGAGAGATTGTTGAGGATAAACATAAAAAAGGCACCTGGGGTGGATGGGATCTATCCAGTTATATTAAAGGAGGCAGCAATGGAAGTATGCAAACCCCTAGCCATAATTATGAGAGCTTCTTTGGACTCAGGGGAGGTACCCATAGACTGGAGATGTGCAAATGTAACCCCAATTCACAAAGGAGGATCAAAGGCTGACACAAGTAATTATAGACCTGTTAGTTTAACTTCTGTTCCAGGTAAATTAATGGAGGCACTGGTTAAAGAAGCACTGCAGGATCATCTAGACAAGAATTCAGTTATAGCTCAGACGCAGCATGGTTTTGTTAAGGGCAGGTCTTGCCTGACCAATTTGATTGGATACTATGATGCAGTCACAAAAGAACTGGATGCAGGGAATAACTTTGATATTATATATTTGGATCTTAGAAAGGCTTTTGATACTGTTGCACATGGAAGACTGCTGCACAAATTGGAGCAGTGTGGCATTGGAGGCAAATTGCTGCTATGGATAAGGGGATGGTTGAGTGGCAGAAGACAGAGAGTGGTAATCAATGGACACTGCTCAACGTGGACTAATGTTATTAGTGGAGTTCCTCAAGGTTCAGTGTTGGGTCCGTTGTTGTTTTCGGTGTTTATGAATGATATTGATGATGGGATATCAAGTTTAATGTCCAAGTTTGCAGATGATACAAAGGTTGGCAGGGTCGTTAAGGACAATACTGACGCTATGCTGCTGCAACAGGATCTGGAAAGGTTGAACAGATGGGCTGAGAGGTGGCAAATGAGGTTTAACATCGACAAATGTAAAGTGCTGCATATGGGAAACAGTAACCCCAGAGCAACGTATCAACTCTGCGGTACTACACTGACAGTGGTGGAGAATGAAAAGGACCTGGGGGTAATTGTGCAGGCAGATATGAAGTTCTCTGAGCAGTGCAGACGAGCTGCAAGAGTAGCTCATGGTGTCTTGTCAATGATATACAGGAATTTTTCTAGCAGGGATAAGGAGGTGATTATTCCCTTGTATAAGGCAATGGTTAGGCCACATCTTGAGTACTGTATACAGGTCTGGAGGCCTCATTTCAAGAAGGATGTAGAGCTGCTGGAACGGGTACAGAGAAGGGCAACAAGATTAGTAAATGGAACAAAGGGTTGCTCTTACGAAGAAAGGCTTAAGTTTTGCAAATTACAGAGTTTGGAGACTAGGCACCGGCGAGGTGATCTGATAGAGGTGTATAAGGCTTTGAATGGTTTGAGCATGCTCAATGCCAATGGGATTCTTCATCTTTCTCAGAATAATCACCTCAGAGGGCATAAATTCAAATTGAGGAAGGACGGATGTCGGATAGATGTGCGGAAATTTGCCTTTGGCCAGCGGGTGGTTGGTTGGTGGAACCGACTTCCATCACTTGTTGTTGAAGTTGATAGCCTAAACAAATTTAAAGCTCAACTGGACAGGTATTTTGAATGAACGGAGGGGTGAAATGGGAGTGGGTTTTTTTTTTTTTTTTTGGCTGATGCTGAATAAGCTTGCTTTCTTGCATCATATGCCTCTGCTAATGCTAATGCTAGTGCTAATGCTAACCTTCTTACCCTTTCTCAGCTTCTATCCGGAAAACTGAGGTCGCCTGATATATGGGATATCATCGCCAGACTGTCCGACAGGAGAAGATGCCAGTCCAACACCTCCCCATACAGATCGAAGCTGCGTGGCATGTCCTCCCTGGACAACATGTTTCCACATAACTCCTTCCAAATATTTAATTGATTAGCCATAGACGCTGAGAAACTATGCAAGGACAGAACCTAGAGATCTCCCATGCTTGCAGACATGTATGCCTTAGTCGTGCACTAGGTGGACTCTCTGTGATGCCGCACTCTCCACGTTCCAATGTATCCGTACGCACTTTTATTTGTTGTAACTTTATGTTTTTGTATCTTCGCCAGTGGCTGTTTAAGGCCGTATATTGTATCTGTCTCTGTATACAATGCATTTGTCTGTATTTTATGTTTTATCTCTGTATGTAACCCATGTCCTCTAGCTCCATAGCTGTAAAGGGACATTTCTTCAGAAATAAATTGATATTAATAATAATAAAAAGGATATGGGGTTTGGCAGACTGCAAGTGGAAATGGACATCATTGATATTAGAATTGAGACCACATATATTTGTGAAATGAACTAGTAAGTGTTTGGGAGGTTTAGATCTTTTTGCAGATAAGCTTACTCTATTAGTTTAACAATTCATGGTGTATTCAAGAGTAAGAAAAAAGTGGGGCAGGGGGGATGCTGTATGAAGTAATGACATTTTTGGATAAGGTGTACACATGGTAAGAATATACCCAGATCCTTGACATAACGTGGCCTCAACAATGCTCCCCGGATACACACTACTTGGACTCCCTCCAGTCACCATCTGGCAGAGGAAAGGTAGCAAGATTACACACTAACTGATCTCGAAGCCTCCTAAAGAGTTATCAATAGGTTCGGTCTGGTGTACTAACTAGTGGCTGGCCTGCGTACAACGTTTTAGAACTGTACCCTCAAAATGTAAGGAAGATTCAATCTCGCCGTGATGTCCATCATAACGTCAAAAGTCGTCAGTCATACTGCATGATGGAAGAGATGGGGAAGGGTTGACCGGAACTTAATTCTGGAGACTAAACATGGGTTCCACCACTTCAAGCCTCCAATAAGCAAAGTGGTGGTATTGCACCAGTTGATGAGAGTCATCTACCACTTAGTATTGCCTGGTAACACAGAGGGGCAGCATTACTCCATGTGGTGTAGATGCCACACTTCGACCCCTGCTTACGTTCGTTCACAACTGGATGGTCACCCACAGTGTGCTTGTGCATGGGAGTTATACCCAGAATTGCTAACAGTCCCACCATCATAAAGGTGCAAGCATTAATCCAATTAGAAATTACAATCCACTTTATGTCAACCTAAGATGGCAAAAAATGTTCTGAACGAAGATTGGGAAATTGATTTTAAAAGCAAAGCCTCAAAGATTTCCTATAGCATACCAAAAGCTCTTTTTTGACTGCAAGGAATAATACTACATTAGATAACTTACGTATAATCACTGTATTATATAACTTTCATATAATACAAAATTAAAAAAATAGTAGAATACAAAAGAAGGGATCACTTGTTTCAATCCCTCTTTGTCATTCTTCATCAGTGAATGAAAATACGAACAATTGAATTCACTTACATTGAAATTAATAAATACACACATAAACATCTATTACTATTAGCAAATGCATGGAAGCAGAGCTTATACAGCATCAGCCAGAACAGAAAATAAGTTTTATCTATTTCATTTGTTCGTTCCTTTTAATAATTTGTGCAATTTTTTAAATTTATTGCAAATACCCACCACAACACTAGGTAGAAATTTATTCCGACAATCAATAACTATCTTGCTGAAAGCAAATTTCCACACTTTCTCTTCTGCAAGAATTATCTACTTTCAATTTAAATTTATGGCTCTTTCTGTGTATGATCTCTAGTAAAAGTAAAGATATCAGCATTTAGTTTACTTAACCCTTTTGAGCTTATCTTTTAGAGATAAGCTCACAACTGTTTGGCTTCCAAGAGAAGGAAAAAGAAATAGAGGAAGACAGCAGAAAACCAGGTGAAGAGATGAGTTAACATCCCTTATGGGCCCCACATGGACAAGACTGGCATTGAACCAAGAAGAAGAATGGAGAAAGCTGGGAGAGGCCTTTGCCCAGTAGTGGGATTCTACAGGCTAACACAAAACAACAACCCTTTTAACATTAAGCACTTCAATTAGGTTGCCATGCAGGTGCTGCAATTTACAGAATTCCAGTCCTTCTTGGTAAGAATATCCTCTTGTGCCCTGAACTAGTTTTTTTGTCTACTCTGCATCCTTTCCATCAGATCTCTATTTCCTTCATAAAATACCTCCACACAGTATTCTAAGTGGCATAGCCACTTAGAATACTGTGTGGAGGTATTTTATGGGAAATGGGAAAATATAAAATGGGAAAATGAGCAATATATTTTATTTATTTGTTGCTGTTTGCAAAGTACTGTTTATTAGAACTTAGCAAACAAGGGCAAATAAATGCAACTCCAATGAGTTGTTCTAGCAGCTTGTCTATACTGCTCAGAGAACTAGCTGTTGCAAATATACATATCACTGATCTTTCACAGTGCTATTTCTTCCAGATGCAGAAATCTGTATTACTTGTAGACCTTTTTTTGCGACCATGTTACAAAACTTTTTGAAGGAATCGAGATGTTTATATTACTGCCAGGAAATGTATAGGATTGTAAAAAGGGTGTCCCCAAAAGGGTGCATTTCTTCACAAGGCAAAAATGAGTTCCCTCCCATCAACGAAAGGCCCGAATCGAGATTCTTCAAAACAGAGGAAGCCCAAATTCACGTGGCTATGGAAGCAGTTTCCTCATAAGGAACACCAGGCAGATCTTTTTTACAAACTTCAAATTCACGGATGAAGTCCATTAAACAATATATCAACACGATTCTAATAATCAGTTAAACTTTAACGATGACTTTCAGTAAATATCTCTTATTAATTTGCATATTTCAATTATTAACCTCCTTTGAGATAATGAAAAATAACAAATTTTTTGAACTGTGATAACTAAACTCTTTCCACATTTATATTGGGCATTTTATTTTTTATAAATTAGTTTCTGTTCTAAGCCTTAATTAAAAAGTTAATGTATTTTCTAGCTGAAGATCGATTGACTGTACCGAGTTCTATTCATCCGTCAGATGGATGGAAATAAAGATCTTAACGTCCGAAGTACCAAGTTTTTCTTCATTTTCTTACATGGCTGGCATGCAAGTAAAACTCAGAATATCCGAGTTGAACGATGACTATGTTCCAGAACGAATTAACCAAAAAAGTTATAAACATATTCTTTAGTCTCTGAATCTAATGAAAATTGAATATCAAACACGGAAATCAGATATCATGAGCCTACTTACGTCCTCAAAGATGGATCCCACATTCGCTGTCACCAACATCACTGGTGTAAATTTCTCTTCCATGTCTTGTCAAAAGCAACGCACTCCTGTAGCCCAGGCAACAAGAGCAAAAACAGTTTTAAAGGTTAGCGAGTTTCATCGCTACACACTAACTTTGCAATTTCACTTAGCGCCTAGCCTAAGTCTATACTCTCGGTAAAAATCAAAGCTCACGGCAATATCATGCAACCTCCGTCGTAACAGCCATTTGCCACGCCCACTGCAATGACGTTACAGTAGGTTTAAATCGTGATGCAGCTGTGGAATGAGATAATACAACCATGTTATATTAAAAATCACAGATACAGTTTTTTGTATATATTTAAAAAATACCTGTACAATTCAAATAGTGGAAGGTTTCCTTTTTAAAATAAGGCTGAAGTTAATATTTTAATTCCGTTATTTTAGTATCTCCATGTAACTAACGAAGGGTATCATGGGAATGCTTCAACAATTATGAATGATTGGGTAGTGAAAGAAATATAAATTTCAAGTAACAGTTGTTGTTGTTTTTTTTTTTTTTTTTTTTCAGTTATTATTGGTAGTACTGTTATTTCATGCTAATGTAGTATTCGATCGATTATCAAATTATTATTATGTTTGATTTCCCGAGTTCTTCATAATGCGATCTTCTGTTCTTCAACGAGTTGGAAAACGAGGTATTTGCATTGGTACAGTTGTCATAGTGTTGTTGTTGTTTACTATTGCTAAACCATCATTTTACTCCCATCGGGAATACACTGCAACTGTTAGACGACATTCCCCACGTGCAGTGTGGGATTTTGTGGCAGATCTAAATCATCTTCGAATTACGAATCCATTTTTGTGAGTAGTGTACAGATCATTCATTGGAATTTAATATTCATAAGCACGTGTCTGTTTGCATTTAAGTTATTACAAGTTCAGAATACTGCAGCTCCTGTATTTTGCCCAATATATATATTGCATATTTATTTTTTATTTTATTTTATTTAAATCATTCACAAAAGATTTCTAACGGACTCATGCAACTAGTAAAGCGTTCAGGAGTGGCAAAAGGAGTGATTCAATTAAGAAAAGAAATTTTACTCATTGTTTTTCCCATTCCTTCTAATATCATGCCGGGGAAGGAAATGGATGAATCAGATTGGTCCACTTAACATAGATGGGTTGACTATTGATGATCATGCTCAGGTAGCTGATAAACTGAATCAGTATTTTGCATCTATATTCAAATATGGGAAATTGTTCAATGAGGAGAGTGCCAGAACTTTAGCAAACTCTAACAGGGAGTGATCCTGTCCGTTATTATTATTTCTAATAACTGAGTGCAAAGTGGAGGAGAAATTGTTGAAGTTAAACATAAGGAAGGCACCTGGGGTGGACAGGATCTATCCAGTTATATTAAGGCGAGTAAGCAAATCCTTAGCAATAATTATGAGAACTTCCTTGGACTCATGGGAGGTCCCCATGGACTGGAGGTGTGCAAATGTATCACCAATTCACAAAGAGGGGTTCAAAAGGTGACACAGGTAACTATAGACCTGTTAGTTTAACTTGTGTTCCAGGGAAAATAATGGAATCACTGGTTAAAGAAGCATTGCAGGATTATCTAGAAAAGACAGCAGTAACAGTTAAGACACAGCATGGGTTTGTTAGAGGAAGGTCTTGTCTGACCAATTTCATTGGATGCTATGATGTGGTCACAAAGGAACTGAATGCCAAAAATAATTTTGATACCATAAACCTGGATTTCAGGAAAGCTTTTGATACTGTTTCACATGGAAGACTGCTGTACAAATTGGAGAGGTATGGCATTAAGGGTAAGTTGCTACAATGGATAAAGGAATGGTTGAGTGAGAGAAGACAGAGTGGTAATCAGTGGACACTGCTCTTCATGGACAAATATTATTAGTAGAGTTCCTCAGGGTTCGGTGTTGGGCCCATTGTTTTTTTGTATATTTATCAGTGATAAATATATAAAAAAGGTATATCAGGTTTAATGTCCCAGTTTGCAGATGATACAAAGGTCGGCAGCATTGTTAACTGAGAGCTTTACAGTGAAGACAGTAATATGCATATGGGTAGCAACAGTCAAAGAGAAATGTGCCAACTGTGTGGCACTACACTCAGGGAGTGGAAAGTGAAAAAGACTGGGTTTAATTGTGCAGTCAAATATGAAGTTTGCTGATCAGTGCCGAGGGACTGCCAGGGCAGGTCATGGAGTCTTGTCAATGATATATAGGAATTTTGCTAGCAGGGACAGGAAGGGGATTATCCCATTACACAAGGCAATGGTCAGGCCACACCTTGAGTACTGTGTACAGGTCTGGAGGCCTTATTTTAGGAAGGATGTAGAGTTGCTAGAACAAGTATAAAGAAGGGGAACAGAACAAAGGGGAACTCTTGCCAAGAAAGGCTTAAGTTCTGCAAATTACAGCGCCTAGAGAGTAGGCACCTGCGAAGTGATCTGATTGAGGTGTATAAGGCCTTAATTTGGTTGAGCAAGTTGAATGCTGTTGGGATTCTTCGTCTTGCTCAGATTAAGAATCTGAGGGGGCACAGATTAAAATTGAGGAAAGACAGTTGTAGAATAGATGTGCAGAAATTTGCCTTTAGCCAGCAGGTAGTTAGATTAGTGGAACAGACTTCCATCTTCTGTTGTGGAAGTCGATAGCCTAAATAGATTTCAGACTCAGCTGGACAGGCATTTGGAATGAATGGGGGGGTGAAATGGAATGTTTTTTTGTTTTGTTTTTTTTTTTGGCTGATGCTGCATAATCTTTCTTTCTTGCATCATATGCCTCTACTAATTCTAATGCTAATGTTTTCATTGTTCATCCTGTTATTGTAGTGTTTCGGTATTATTATTATTATTATTATTGCTCATATTATTTCTTCCTGATTGGGGGTTCCACCTCATGACAGGTATTGCTACCAAGTACACAGGGTGGTTGTTGTTATGTCTGGTGTTACTGTTGATCGAGGAACTCTCTCACTATCCTACAGGTGTTCAGGATTGCCACTTTCTGGAGTTCCTTGTAGGTGTTTGCTGGGAGACCTATTGCTGCTAGGCCATTATGTAGGGTCTTTGGCACCATAACTGTGGTTGACACGATAATCAAGATGGTTGTTACTTCTTGCCATATCTCTTTGATCTCCTGTCTTAGGTTCCTGTACTTCCTGATTTTTTTCCCCATGAGGTTTTCTGCAGGTTGCCAGTGTTGAGTACTATGTCAATCAGATAGGTAGCCTTATCCTTCTTGTTCATAAAGGTTATGTCCGGTCTGTTGTGCGGGATTGTCCTATCCGTTATTATGGCATGGTCCCAGTACAGCTTGTGGGTTTGAGTCTCTAGTACTGCATGGGATTTGTACTTGTAATATGGTACACCTTCTTCAATCAACTGGTATTTCTTTGCCAAGTCTGGGTGATCACCTTGAATCCCGCGGTGTGTTGGATTGTTTCTGACACCAGGTGGCATCATCAACATGTGTCATTGGACACTCCGGGCTCCTTGGCGATGTATTTTCTATAGTTCTTGGTGTTGATTGGAATGCGAGCATGAATCCTTCAGTCTCGGGAAAGAGCATCCCGCTCGTGAGCCATGCATTGGAAGCAATTTATGTATGTGATCTTGATGGAGATCACTGTAGTGTCTGCCATGGAGTGTCTTCTCTGCCCATCTTTCTAGCTTCGTTTGTGCTATTGGTTGGGAGGGGATGCCTCGCTTAGGTTGAGTGGGGTATACCGCTTGTATATCTTCCTTATGGCCTGCTGGGTGTTTCTGGACTCCTTCAGATTAGGAATCGCTGTCTTCTGTTGCTCAATGAGGTCTATCAGGCCCCTTCCTCTTCCTTTCCGGACAGTTGTCAGTCTCTCCACAGATGATTTCGGGTGGTGTTGGCGGCTCTTGGTCATCGTTGTCCTTGTCTTTTTCATGACATCCTCCAGCTTGGTGTTAGTCCATTCTCTGAACCCGAAGGAGTATGTTAGCACTGGGACCACATAGGTGTTTATGGCTTTAACTGTGTTCCCTCCATGCAACTTTGCTTTCAGCAGGCTTCTGAGTCTCTGATGTTATTTTTCAGTCAGGCAGGCCTTAATTTCCATGTGCTGTAATTGCTGAGCCTGCATCATCCCCATGTAAAGAAATCCAAGCCCTCTGCTGTGGCTTTGATCTCTACCAGTCTGCAGCTTATCATTTTCCCTGGTGCAATCCATAGGTCTCGCATTTATCTAGACCAAATTCCATCCTAATATCATTGCTGAATTCTTCAGTGATCTGGAGTAGTTGCTGAAGCTGCTGCTTGGTTTCCACGTAGAGCTTGATGTCATCCATGTACATCAGGTGGGTGAGAGTGTACAGGTTCTTGCTTCCTTCTTTGAGGTTATATACATATTTACTACTGTTGAGTATGGTGAATACCGGGTTAAGTGCTAGTCATAACCACAATGTGCTCAGGCCATCTTCCTGAAAGATTCCTCTCCTGATTGTGACGTTTTTGACCTTATTGGTGGTACTTAATTTTGCCATTGTTTCTCCTAGGAAGTTTGCCGCTATCGGATTGACTTTGTAGATGTTCAGTGCCTCTATTAGCCAGCTATAAATCACGGAGTCAAAGGCCTTGTGGTGACCGATGTAGGCGGTGTACAGGTTACGGCACTTCTTGCAGGCTTGCTCCATAACTGCGGCATCTATGGATAATTGCTCCTTGCATCCTTTCTGCTGTTCAGCCATTATGTTCTGACTCTCCAATTGGTCTGATATCTTCCTGGTTATGCAGCTGGTCAGGATCTTGTACATTGTTCAGAGGCAGATGATTGCCTTATATTTTGCCGGGTTTCTTGTATCTTCTTCTTCAGGCTTCAGATATATGATTCCTTGAGTGAGAAACTTCGGAATTGTCTCTGAGTGCCTTATCATTCGGGTGAACTGCTCTGCCAGGTGCTGTGTGTGCAAGTGAGCTTCTTGTTCCAATAGTTGTGGACATTATCTATTCCTGGAGTTCACCAGTTATGAGAGTTCTTGATCGAAGGCGCCTCCGTAGCCAGGTGGGAAGGGGCAGCAGTGCGTAGCACACGCTTCTTGATTAGACCGGGATTCGAGCCTGTCACCACCAAATACGGAGGATGCGGAAAGGTCAGGGAATGACCACTGCATATCCCGGAGCAATATGGCCTTAGTTGCTAATGCTCCTAAAAACCAAATAACAACAGTTCTTGATCATCTGTTTTACTTCTTTCCGAATTTCTCACCCTCTCATTTCTTGTATGTCTTTGGGTTTCTTACAGTCTAGTTCTCTCCAGGGGGCTTGGCTGTTACGTCTTACTTCCCTGCTCCATATGTTTCCCCAGAATTCCTCAATCGTCTTCTGCTTGGGTAGTCCATTCCCTTCTTTCCCATCTTCTCCTTGACTTCTGTAGAAGTCTCTTTGGTCCTCATCGAAGATTCGGTTGTTTATTTTCCTCTGGGAGCTCTCTTTTTATGGGCGTAGTCTCATTAGCATTAGTAGAGACATACGATGCAGCAAAGCAAGCTTAAGCAGCATCAGCCAAAAAAAAACCCTCCCATTTCAACCTTCCATTCTTTCCAAATGCCTATCCAGCTCAGCCTTAAATTTATTTAGGCTATTAGCTTCCACAACAAAAGATGGAAGCCTGTTCCACCAATTAACTACCCACTGGCTAAAGGCAAATTTCTGCACATCTATTCTACAACTATCTTTCCTCAATTTGAAACTGTGCCCCCCTCAGGTTCTTAGTCTGAGCAATAGGAAGAATCCCATCAGCATTCAGCTTGCTCAACCCATTCAAGACCTTATACACCTCAATCAGATCATCTCACAGGTGCCTGTTCTCCAGATGCTGCGATTTACAGAACTTAAGCCTTTCTTCGTAAGAGCAGCCCTCTGTTCCCCTCACCAATCTTGCTGTCCTTCTTTGTACTCATTCTAGCAACTCTTCATCCTTCCTAAAATTAGGCCTCTAGACCTGTACACAGTACATTAGGTGTGGCCTGACCATTGCCTTGTATAACCGGATAATCACCTCCCTGTTCCTGCTAGCAAAATTCCTATATATCATTCACAAGCCTCCATGTCCTGCCATGGCAGTCCTTCTGCACTGCTCACCGAACTTCATATTTCACTGCACCCCAGTTCTTTTTCGCTTTCCACTTCCCTGACTGTAGTACCACACAGTTGGTACATTTCTCTTCGGTTATTGCTACCCATATGCAGTACTTTTCATTTCTCAGTTTAACATTGAGAAATCATATACTTTGCATATATTTGCCACTTCTCAGCCCATTTTGCCAACTTATCTAGATCCATTTGGAGTAGCATACTGTCTTTACTGTTGTTAACAACCCTGCCAACCTTTGTATCATCTGGAAATCTCAGAATAATCGCCTGAGACGGCATAAATTCAACTTAAGAAAAGACAGTTCTAGGATAGATGTACGGAAGTTTGCCTTTAGCCAGCTTGTGGTCGATTGCCGGAACAAACTTCCATCTGTCGTTGTAGAAGTTGATAGCTTAAATAGATTCAAGGCAGAACTTGACAAACATTTGGAGAGAGTGGATGGGTGAAATAAGGGCTTTTTTTTTTTTTTTGGCTGAGGCATATCCTGCTAGCTTTCTTGCATTATGTGCCTATGCTAATGCTAAAAACTTGGACATTAAACCTGATAGGCCTTCATCAATATCATTGATAAATATATAAAACAACAATGAGCCCAACACCGAACCCTGGGGAACTCCACTAATGACATTTGTCCACGAAGAGCAGTATCCATTGATTACCACTCTGTCGTCTCCCACTCAACCATCCCTTTATCCATTGTAGAAACTTACCCTTAATGCCATACCTCTGCAGTTTGTACAGCAGTCTTCCATGTGCAAGACTGCTGTTCAGGAAAACTGTTGATACTGTTTAAGAGTTTCTCTGAAATCAAAGTATATGATATCAAAATTATTTTTGGGATTCAGTTCCTTTGTGACCACATCATAGTATCCAATCAAATTTGTCAGACAAGACCTCCCTTTACCAAACCCATGCTGTGTCTTAACTATTACTGTAGCCTTGTTTAGATGATCCTGCAATGCTTCTTTAACCAGTGATTCCATTATTTTCCCCAGAACACAAGATAAACTAACAGGTCTGTAGTTACTTGTGACACATTTTGAACCCCCCCCCCCTTTGTGAATTGGTGTTACATTTGCACACCCAGTCCATGGGGACCTCCCCTGAATCCAGGGAAGCTCTCATAATTATGGCTAAGGGTTTGCTGCTTCCTTTAATATAACTGGATAGATCCCGTCCGCCCCAGGTGCCTTTTTTATGTTTAACTTCAACAATTTCTCCTCCACTTTGCTCTCAGTTATTACAAAATCACTTAACTCACTGTTAGAGTTTGATATAGTTCTGGCACTCCCCTCACTGAATGATTCCTCATGTGTGAATATAGATGCAAAATACTCATTCAGTTTATCAGCTACCTGAGCATGATCATCAGTAGTCAACCCATCTTATGTTAAGTGGTCCAATCTGATTCATCCCTTTCCTTCTAAAATTTACATAAGTAAAGAACTCTTTGCTGTTTTTCTTTGCATCCTTTCCCAAGGATTTCTCGTAATCTGCTTTTGCCTGCCTAACCTTTGTGACTTGATTACAGACTAATTTATATCTGCCATAGGCTTCTGTGTCACCTGATAATTTATATGCATCCCATACATGCTTCTTCTCTGCCATGAGCTTCATCAATTCATCTCACATCCATTTAGGCCTAAACCTTGAACAGTATTTCTTAGTTGGAATGAAAAGCCTATTAGCCTCCAAAATTAAGTCCCTGAAGGCTTCCAATTTAGAATTCAATGTTGGTAACATCATCAGTTTATTCCACTGTACAGAATTTAAAAACTGGCTGAGACCTCTGTAGTCACCTTTACAAAATCAAAAGCCCTTCCCTTTAGCCTTGATGGTAGTTACACCTTTAAGCAATTCCCACATCAGTACATTGTGATCACTGTCACCCAGTGGTTCTTTTATCTGCAAATTCTTAATGCATGAATAATCACTGCTGATATGATAATCAGATCAAGAGTATTGCTCCCTCTTGTTGCCTCTTGAACATGTTGCTGTAGAAAACAGTCATTCATTAAATCCACAAAAGTGTTGCTAGTGTGCGAGTGACCAAACCACAAGTTCCAGTCAATATCTGGAAAGTTAAAATCCCCCATTATTAGACATTCTGATTTACTGGCCCACTCTATTTCTCTGCACAATTGCTCATTATACTCATCATATTCATTAGGCCTGTAACACACACCTACTCTCAATTTTCCTTTCCCAGTGCTTATTTCACAACAAACACTCAACACTGCATTGTCTACCAACTTCAACTGGATGCACTTCCTTAGATTTTATATGTTTCTTAACTAACAGCATAACTCCTCCCTCCCTCCTTCCTTCCTGTCCTGTCTATCCTTCCATTACACATTGTACTCCCCAAATTTCAACTCTGCACTGCCTATATATGTGTGACACCACGTCTCTGATATCCCAACAATATCTGCCTTTGATGTTTTGACTAGCACTTCAAGCTCATCAAATTTATTAACTATACTCCTTGCATTGGTGTACATGCACCTGTTCCTTCTCCTAGCCACCATAACACAGCCCATGTATTTACTTGTTCCACTATGACTCCTAGCAGTCCTGGAAATCTCCGTTACCTTGCTTTTCAGGCTGCTGTTCATTCCAATACAAGCAGTGCAAGAATCACTTTTGCCTCTACCTGCAGTCACTGTTAACCTTTTAGTCTGTGTATCCCCCCCACTCCAGCAGTTTTCCAACCTACCTAACACTGGCTTGAGAGCATCAGCAAATATTCTTGCACCCTTTCTATTTAAGTGCACCTCATCCCTGTAAAAGCACTCTCTCCTGTCAACAAGCACAGACCAGGCTGAAAAAAATTCTACCCATTGAGCCTCGCACAATCTCTCCAGGGCCAAAATGATCGACAAGGCTGTCATCATATGCTCCCTCTTATCGTGTCTGGGCAGAATTGCAGACACTTTCACATTCAACCTAACTTGCGACTTTTTTTCAACATTGACCTATACTTGTTGAGTAAATCTGTAGCTCTCTTACTCTTAATGTCATTAGTTCCAACGTGTACAACAATATCACCTTTTGTGCCCTTAAATGATATCTGCTCTACAACGTCATCAACTTTTGCCCCTGGCAGACATAGTCTGGTCCTGTTCCACATGTGCAATCCTTCTTGCATAGTATATTCCCCGTCTCCCTGACAATAGTCACCAACAATAACTAGTTCCTTTGGGACCAGCACATTCTGCCTTGGAGATTGCCTCTGTTTTTCCTGGTGCACAGGAGTGTGTTCTGTCGTTGAGCTCGGCAGCTGAGAGCTTGATGGGCCCCTCATATTAATTTCTTCGAGGGCATTTACCCTACACTCAAGCTCTCATAGACACCCATCAGAATGCTGAGTTGGTGCCTAATTTCTTGACACTCTAGACACCTAGCTCACACAAAGGCATCCTCCTTGGCTAGATCATGTCCTGTTTTAGAAAGGTCGGCAAACATTTCACATTTCGCACATTTTTTGAGACTGTGATGCGTTGGAGAATCACTCCCCCCCCCCCCAAGTCACAGCACTCTCACTAGTTTGTTATCTGTGCTTCGCAGCTCTAGTCTGGGTCATGATTTCTGTTTAAATACAATTTAATTAACAATGAATTTTAATAAGATTAATATTATTTTTGATTAATTGATAATACTATTATAAGCTAACAGATTCCTAATACAATGCTTCATATTATGCTATCTAGTTATACTTTTTACCTTACTATCAGTTTGAGATATATATACGTTAAGCTATTTCTTATAGACTACAATATGGCGACTAGTTAAACAGTATTGGCATCAACACCGGGAGTCGTTACTTCCAAAAATTGCTGGTTAAATTCAAAA